>NW_010405212.1:8303-37892 GCF_000710305.1 Buceros rhinoceros silvestris | reverse complement strand
TTTTTTTTTTTTTTTTTTTTTTTTAAAGTAACTTTTGTGAAGAATAAATCATTTCTGCCTGTTGCATCCACAACACTGTGGGTAAAGATGAGCACAGAAATGTAACTGAGAGTCTGCTTGTTATCCAGTTGTAACTGGAGGTAGACAATTGCCCCAGGCTTAGATTTCCTAAAAATTTCTGTGTATCAAAAGGGATCTTGCACAGGCAAAAAGCAGCGAGCTGGTTTTTCCAAGAGCAGCTTGCCACTTTAAGCAGTTGTTGGCTTAATAAGTGAAATAGCTCGGGGCTATGTGCATGCCATAATGATTGCATTTTGTAAGAAAGACCGTGCCTATGGCTCTCAAAGTCTCAGGGCCAAGAATAGTCATATTTACGGTCTTCGAGTTGCAACCCCGAGCTGTTCTCACCCCCATGGATTAGGAGTAGCTGATCATGGAATAACACTGATTTTAAAATAACTAACCACAGCGAAATTAAAATGACCTAGTCAGGCAATACAGAGGGTGAATGACTGACAAGATAGCTGTTCTTTGACAGGTACTGTCGGCGGTAAATAGCAGCTTCTGCCCATAAGCTGTTTCCTAACGTAAAGCCAAGAATAATGATCTGGCATCTGGTTCCTGAGGGAGGTTTCTGTTCCGAAAGCTGCAGCAGCTCTCTCCCAGATGCCTCTGGAACTGATAGCAGTGTTGTGCTCGTGGGTTGTCATCGTATCACCGGGCTCTGCTCTTCCTTTTTTCCCCAAAGTGTTTCTCTCCGATGTGAACAGCTGTGCAGGGTGGAAGGGAGAGGTTTCTCCTCTTGAACAGTTATTTTCTTACCGTGGGAAGGGCCGTGGGAGAGCCGCAGAAAATGTAGGTTGGAGACTATTCTGCTGCAGGAGTTGCAGGGCGCTGTTTACCACTGCCTTACATCACTGTTTCCATCCAGTGCCCTGTTGTGTGGCATATTGCAAATGCAGTCATGTGGGAGTGCAAACTATTCCTGTCCAGGGCTTGATACCCCACGAGGAGGAGTGCCTTCCTCCCTGTCACTGGCTCTGCGGCAGAGGCAGCACCTGCCCGTAGCACGTTGGCAGCCCTGCCCAGTGCCTGACCTGCACGGCCTGCATCATCCTCTCACAGAAGCAATAGGAATCAAGAAATGCTGATAAACCACCAGATTTTTGCTGCCCCCCTTTTTTTCCTCCTCCCTAATCTATGCTGGAATGCAATCTGATGAACAGAAAGCTCTTGGAACATGTCAGATGGCTTTGTAGAAAGCAAAATGCTCCCTCTTTCGGGACTCCTGTGCTTTCTGATGTTGTCGTGGCGTTTTTTGTTGGGTGTTTTTTTAAGTAAAGGGAGAATTGTTACTTCCTCTGCGCCAGTGCATTAGCATAATACGTTCCTGCCTTCAGGTACTGTATGTCTTTGTTATGAGTACATTTTGACATCTCTCACACTTCCAGCACTCCAAAGATCCATGACAGAGCTGAATGAAAACTTTTTTTTTTTTTTTTTTGATTGGGCGGGGGCAGAAAGAAAAAATAAAACCTGCCAGCTTGCAAGGACAGAGCTGAATGAAAACTTTTTTTTTTTTTTTTTGACTTGGCAGGAGCAGTAAGAACACATAAAACCTGCCAGCTGTCAAGGATGTAAATGGTGATTTTGTTTCACTTTTTTAATGAATTAAAGCAGGATTGAAATCTGTCCAAAGACAGCATGTTTGGCCTTGCAAGGAAAGAAAAAAATGAAAGGGAGGGATTTTTTTTCTCTCTTTTTTGGCACTTACGCTCATACAGTGTTTATTCTTGGTAGCACAGTATAGGACAGAGCTACTCTACTGAAAGAGCCTCGGCCGTGGCTGTCAGCTGAGAGAGACCGTAGCAGGGACCGGTTTTGAGAGAGGAAGCGTTTAGGGAATTGGGGGGGGAAGAAAAAAACCTCTGCCTTATTTCATGCCAGGCACCTGAAAAAAAGCAGCAGCACTCAGCACTGTTTTGGGGAAAGGTGGCAGCAAATCACTGGTAGAAGTTGTTTTGTGTGTCATTTACACCACGATCATATTAAAGCCGAACTAAAATCTGATGGCTTGTACCATTTTTCTTATAAATTATGTTTTTGTTGCTCTGTTACTGATGGTGCTTTTGGGGGGTTGAGGCAAGTTTGGTTTTTCGTTTGTAGGGCTGGCATTTGAGCCGTGTGTACCTCGGAGTGACTGTGGTTGGCCCCTCTGGTTTCCTGCTGTCAAAGTCCAAAAGCAGTATGGATTGGAGCTGCTGGGAGATGTCCTGAGTGCCCACCCTGTGTGATCATGGCACCATTCTCCATGGAAAACCATCGAGGTTCTGCGCTTGTCTGCATTGCTTATCCTTGACTTACATTTCTTGCTATTGAAAAGTTAGCTCCAAAGCTTGGTTGGAGAAAAATGGCCAGTTTAGTTCCCATTTCCTTTCTTAGCTTCTTAAATTTTACACTCGAAATATCTTTGACCATTAACCATGGTTCAATCAGATTGTTCTGCGTGTGATTGGAGAATTACATGCTTGTATATCTACTCCTGTGCTGGAGTCTTACGCTATGTCACGTGTAGCCAAGCACATTGTGCCCACCTCTCTCTACACGTGTGTATTCCTCTTTGGAGGTGAAAACACAGCAAAGGGTTTGCCAGGTGCTTTGCCTCCCATGCCATAATTTTCTGAAGATTTTCAGGTGATCTCCCGTTCAAGAACTGACCAATTTCAGACGACAGTTTCCAAGCTCTTAAGTGGTTATTGGTTATGGAGGGTATCTTGATGCTTTAAGGACTGAACTGCAGTTGTCTCAAATAACACAAGCAGGGAGAAATGGAGTTGGTTGTTTTGGAAAATGTAGCACCTCACATCAAAATACCGTCACATTGACTGATGTTCTTGGACCAAAGACCATCCTGGAAGCACAGCTTGGCTTCGAACTTGGGTCGAGCCCAGTGCAAGCACATCTCCAATCATGTGGCCTAAGCTGGTCTTTTGTGCTGTGCAGAAGAGGTTCCCGTGTGCCTGGGAAGCGGCGCATGGAGCAGATTAGTCTTTGCGGAGATTTATAAACAGGCTTCAACTTCTGTGTGGTGAATAGACCTATTAATTCAACGTGACTTCTCAGGCAAGCCAAGCCCATGCTGTACTTCAGCCAACTGGTTTAGACAAAATAGAAGCGAAGAAATTTGTTCAGACAAAACAGAAGTGAATCCTAACTTCTCCCGAAAGCTCGAGATGAACCTGAATTTCTAAAGAAAAAGCCTCACTGCATTTTCCTTCCCTTGCCTCTCCCTCAGCCTCTAAAACCCTGGCACTTACCCACTTGAGCTGGAACAGAAAGACTCTTCTCAGATTTCCAGCCTGTCTTCAAGCAGGAAGTATAGAAAATCTTGCAGGAAAGCCTTTTCTTATGAGCTTTCCAGACGGATTTTCTGAATAAAGAGAGTCTTACTCATTTCGGTTATTTACTATGTCTTCTGAGAAGCCTCCATCCTCGGCTTTAACATAATTCTTGAGACACAACGTGTAATTACAGGATGAAAGGCTGCTAAACCCTACAACCACTTTAGTAAACTTTGTAGGATTGTGGGTGATCAGAAATATATTGAAGGTCAGAACCCTCCTTTCCTTGGTTTATAGCAGGATGCCAGTTAATTGCAGCACTTACATGAAAGAGCAGAGAAGGGTGACCCTGTGCAATGAAATGGGGCAGCTCAGCGAATAAACCTAAGTCGCAACGCGCTCCTCCCTTTGAGGCAGTTGGGCATGTTCTGTAAAGGCGCAGAGCAGGTTCACCCAGCCCCGGATCGCGCTCTCACTTAGCATCTTTTACCTCCGCCTCTGAAATGGGGAGAAACTATTCACAGAAATAGGTCCAACTACCCCCTCCTCGAGGAAGATGCAAGCACAGGAGATGAAAGGAAAGCAATCCCTGCTGTCTTTCCCAGGCAGGTTTTACTACCATTTGTTTGGGTCTGGGGAACTTCCCCACACTGTGGGACTTCACCACTCAGGGTCGAGGCACATCTGCCTCCACCAGCGGTCCCAAACCCCAAACTAAGAGAGTTAGATGCCTACAGCCACTGAAAGAAGCTGTGGGTCCACAACACGTTCCACCCATTCACAGATGGATAAGGCAAAGCAAATTAGGCACTTGCATCTTGCTCTGAGAAGGAAAGGGGGAAAGACAGGAACGGCTGATGGGAGGAAAAGTTGACTGGCCACCCCCTGCCCTCCTGCCCCCCAGTTACGGCACATTTTGTGCCACCAACACAATTATTTGCTCACCTGCTGAAGTGGTAATTTGTGCTATATTATGAAAGTTTTAGGTTTCCTCGTGTGAGAGGCAAAAAGCACCCAAATTAGGACACTTGGGTTGTCACTGGCACTGGAGACAAGGTGCGTGGTGTTTAGCCTCGCTTTCTTTCACGGGGCAGTGGCGCTTAACCGTGTTTAATCCCTTTCAATGAACACTTTGCTGATGCAAATCAGCCTAAAGATCATGATTTAGAGGAAAATGTGCTGAGAGACTGTGGCTCTGTAAGATGGACATGGCTAAGATGAAGAGTGCCGCATAAAGGTGAGTGAAAAATCACTGCAAGTTAAAAAGATGCTTCTGGTGAGCCCGGGAAGGTGTTTCAGAGGAGGGCGTTTTCTGAACCGGTGGATTTTTCATTTTGTAGTTATGAAAAGAAAAATAATACGATTCTACTCTTTTCTCCAAAAATAGTTCAGAGCAGAGAAATACTAGCACTGTTTTCAAACCGGGCTTTCCTGTACTTCAGACTTTCTTTCTTCCTCAAGGCAGGAAAGAACACAAAGTAACAGCGACTGTTTTGCCAGTTGGAAAACGTTGAGAAAGTGTGAGAATGTGGAGGGGGGGGAAAAATCACATCCTTAAGCTTTGTCACTGTTTTTCAGTGGAAAAATATTGGAAAGCAGAAAAAGCAGAAAGATGGGGTTTTTTTTCATACATTCTTAATTTGTAGAATGGTTTGGTAGGAAAACTGTTGTCACCTAGGAAAGATATTCCACCAAGAAAAACCGGGAGTTTTCAAGCACTATCTAATCACCGTGCCTCTGTATCATTTCTACTCACCAGCTGGCAGCCAGGGCATTTCCCAGGCTGGGTGTTTGCTCCTAAAGATAACCTCTTAACGGAAAGACAGTGGTCGGGTGGATCCCTCTGAGCATAACGTTCCATTTCCATTGTGAGTGAATTTTTTAAGAGTTTCAACTATTCACTTGCATGCAAACGTGAGGCAGAGGTGAGACCCTGCTCACTTACGAAACAGGAATATTTCAAACATTTTCAAGAGCAGGATAATGAGGAGCACATACACTGGAAGCAGATTTACAATTTGAATAATTACTCAGTGACTTTTCCAGCTCTATTTGCCATCTCCAGTGATTCTTATTTTACTGGTTTTAATACTTTGAAAAGTCTGTTGGATGGCTTAACCACTCAGAAGTCTCACATTGTGTACAAATTCAACTTCCTTAGACTGGCGACTTTTCCTCCTGTCGTCTAGTTTTGCTTGACGGCCCTTCCCACTCTCCTTGGCAATCATCCTAATCCATAATCCAGTGGTGTTTGGGGTAGTCTGGACAGCTGAGAGATCCAAACGTGTTTTGCATCTCCTTTTGCTCAAGCCACCGTTTGCAAATCCTTGCGCAAGGTGCCGTGCTTTCCCCTTACTCTACCAGAGCCTGTTGCTCAAAAGATCCAGTTCCTGTAAAAACAATCATAGGTCAAAACTGAAAGAGTGATGGAAAGACCCATTTTAGTCATGTGTTTTTTGGCACGGAACCACCGAGAGTGCATAATCTGTATAAATGTTAGCTTTCTAAATAAACATAACCTCTGATTGCATGAAAGCAGGGAACGGAGTTGAAACTTGTTCCTTTCATTAAGCAACCTTTCAAAACCAGCGCTTGTTTAGTCCCAAACAGCCATAAATCTTGACAAACGATAATAAACAAATAGCAACAATAGCAACGAAGCCGGCAGAGCCACCATAGACGCTCGACGTTGTTCCTTTCCTCAACTATGGAAGTATTTTTCCTGCTCTACAACTTTTGCAGAGGGGACGGGGCACTCCTGGGGACATGTGCCTATGCAGCTGTTCCGTGCTGATGTGCTGCGGTGGCTGTCAGCAGTGCCGTGCCACCAGGCCGTCCTCTGGGCAGTGCTTGAATTTCATCCAGCCATGCTTGCGGGGTGGTTTTGATGATGTAAACTTCCCACTCTGGATCTGTGAAGCTTATGGGGTTTTGGCAAAAGTCAGCTGTTGACAGTCGTCACCACTCAAAACTTTGTCCAGTTTGGACTCGCCTCCGAACTGCAGTGGTCTAAGCAGGAATCCTTTTGCTTTCACGTTGCTATTGCAATTCACCGTGGTGTCACATACATATGTAAGGGCGGGGGTTTTAGTATGAAAAGGATGGCAGCAGCACTCTGATTATGTGCTTAAAATAGCCTGGAAAATAAAGAGGAAAAAGACAAGAGTCTCCAAACTGTTAGTGCACTGAAGTGTTCTTGAAAGAGATGAGGAAGTGGGGTGTCTGTCTGTGCACCGTGCTATAAACGCCTTACAAAGCTGCCTTTCCCTAGCCTAGGAAGGCAAAGCAAAGCAGGCGAGAGGACCCCAGTGTTAAAATATGGGTTCTCTGCGGGCTCTGCTCAACTTCCTGCCCCTGATTTCTAAAACTAAATAAATCTGAATTAGAACTTTCTTTGGACCTATGTAACTTGCTGATAAATTATACCCGACATCAAGACTAGGGCATGGATACTAGCTACGCCATGTACATGATTTCTGCTTATTTTCCTGCACCTCCAGCAATATTTACCACCCAGACACACACTTCTTCCGAGGGCTATTGCTGATCTGTCACATGCTGCCTTTCAGGGAAGAGCAGCACGTGTGAAACTCTGTTTCGTTGCTCGCATCAAGCATATCTCCCCATTTCATGTTCCAGCCTGCTGGAAATAAAAGTCTACTGTGTCCATTGCTATTCTGCCCTTTGAAGAACATGGAAAATATATATTGGGCATTTATTTTCTTCTTGGTGCCTAAGGATGCCAGATCCAAACTAGCGTTCGCTTCCAGAGTTCAGTTAGTGGTGTTCACAAACTACCCATCAGAGAGAAACACCGTGCTCAAAAAAACACAGACAAACAAACAAAACCCCCCAAACCAAAACCAAACAACAACAAAACTGTTAAAAAAAATAATAATAATAAAAATGCCCCACCGTGTTCATTCCAAACCCCTTGCAAATGACTACAGTGGAGTTTCCGGCACGTCCACGTGATTGACGTGGCAGGAGCCTGTTCATGTCCTGGCACAGGTACATCCTGATGAAGCTATCCCCTTGCTGGTCACAGTGGGTCAGCTTTTATGTCTTTACGCCTTTGTAAACACGCTCTTAGGTAGTTCTCCTCCCACTTTCATGTCTACACATGATTTCATAGTTTGTCAACTGTATGGCGGCTTTCATTGTGTGGTGGCTTTTGCCAAAGTGTGTCTTGATTTGCCGCTGTGAAGGGAGGGATGGGGCTGGGGCAGAGCGTGACCCATGATCTCTCCTTGTCGCACGGAAGATGTGCAGAGAGAAAGGGGTAAGGATTAGCAGATACAGCCTGTGGCTCTGCTCCCATTCAGAGCTCCGAGCCAGCCAGTTGTGGCGGCTGATGTCAGCTCCACCAAGCCCATAGTAGGGCTCTCCTCTCTTAACACTTCTTTCCTCTCCTGTGAAACGGGAGTTTTGCTCACTTCCAGAGAGAGATGAACAGGACACAGGGTTCCCTCAGAGTAACTCAGGGCTGTTAATAAAAGGAAAAGCAGAGCGAAACAGCCCTTTCTGAACAGCTCAAACGGTGTAGTTCAGCGTTTTACAGCCCAAGTCAAGGGAGAGCCGTACAATTCCATTCCTACAGGAAACAAAGCCTTTACGTGTTTCCACAATTCACAGACAACGGTAGTGTACACCAAACCTCTTTGTCACTTGAGTGTCTTTTCAGTGGTCTCCTGATCTTATTATAAATTAGATCACTGAATACCCAACTATCTTGAGAGCGTTTCTGGACTCCTCCTTGTTTTGAAAAACCACTCAAATTTTGGGGAATGCCAAAAATCTCTAGAGGCATTTCTAACATTTCAGAACATATTCTGAGACTTTTGTCAGCTTGAAGAGCTGCATGAATATCATTAATAAAACATGATTGGATATAATTTTCTCTGAATTATGTCGCATTTTTAATTTTTTTTAAGTAAAAAAGGATAAGTAGATGAAATCACTGACTTCTACAGATGACTTAAAGGTTCAGAATTGCCCTGGAGCCCTTAGTTTCAGCCAAAACAGATGCTGTAGTAAAATTACAAATACTTTAACAGACTGTTCCTAAAACTGGAATCCTGTTGATTGGAAAATCCCTACCTTGAGCAATTCTCATCAGCTGCTATAATAAATACTCCGTTTTCTGCAGGCACAGTGTTCATCGAACAGAAGGTCTGGAAGTGTTTGGGAATTTTTTTGTGAATTTATCTTCCAACAGCCCCCAAACTAAGCAGCAGTCATAAATCCATCCTTTAGCCATGTTTAGTTATTAAATGTTTCTGTTGGGTCCATTTCCAGATGTTTTGAACTTTTCAGATGGCACTTCAGTAATTTGTAAGGAGTCCTGCGTTATCTACGTACACTTTGTTAAGGGGTTTCAGTAAACTTCATGCTATCGTGATATGATGGCATCACAACTCTCTGAAAACCCCCAAGGTCTTACTTAAAACTACTAAACTTTCCTCATCAACCCTTCCTGATATTTTGGGTGCCTTGACTGTATTTTGATCTTGTTTAGAAAGCAAAGATTCTCTAAGGAGTGTGTACTAGGTGTTTTATCTATAGACCTTACAGATGACAATGTACAGAATATAGCGTATACCATCGCTGTAGAGGATATAAAATATAACATAAAACCTATACAGAAAGACAACCTGAGCTGACAAAGCTCAGGCAATAAGAAGATGGACACCCTGGAGACATGGAGGTAAAGAAACCGTAAGGTGCATCATGATACTACAGAGCACGTACACTGGGAGGGGGACAACTCTGCCATAAAAGTGGGCTCCTCTTCAGCTGGAAAGGCTTGCTCTGAAGTTGGAGCTGTTTTCACACACACCCTCCCCAGGTAGTAAAACATAATGTGATTTTAGTTCTTAAAATGAGAATTCAGGAACACAATGAATTAATATTTTTAGCAGTGAAGGTGTGGGTGTGGAGCTGCAGGAAGGACTTTCTGCCCTTCAATCAAACTGGGCAGTACAAACCAGGTTAGCTGAAGCTGTGCTAGAGCGCTTGCCCTTCCTGCTCCCGTAAACAGGGAGCAGAAACACTGTCGAACGCGGATGGGTCCCCGCGGTCCTGAGGCTTGTACTGATAAACCCAGGTTCTAGTGCTGCCTGGGATAACCAGGGAACTTGTAGGAAGATCCTTGTCAAATTTTGCCTTGTGTATCAGCAGTAAGATTCTCCAGACAAATTCTCTTTGTCAAATTTCTCAAGTCCTAAGGGAAATCCCTGAGTTTCCACGATCTCAAAGCAAAAGTCTAGTGGCGTCTGTTGTGAAAGACTCACTCTCAGGCAGGTCGGATCTAAAAGAGGTCAAGGAGGGAGGAAGCTAGCCCGGTGGCTTAGCTTTTGTGTCCTTTCTTCTTATTATTATTCTGTGAAACTGTAATTTAAAGTACCTTCTTTCATTTTATTGGACTTTCATAGGGTCACCTAGATATTTCACCCCCTCTGAAGAAGCGAGCGGCTGTGTGGCGTTCTACCGCTAAACTCTCGGTATGTCTACAATGTTTTCCTTCGTGCCGGTATTTCTCACTGACAGGTGAGGGGAGGGTTTGACACTGTTAATATAACGCAGGGTGTTAATCTTATGATCGCCCTGTCAGCGCTTTGTGTCAGGGTGTTAATGACCACCTTTCAGCCACTCAGAGTTGCCTGCCAATAAAAATAGTACCGGCACCTACCCAACCAGCAGCTACTTTGCTTTTTCCCCAAAGAATAAATAGAAAATCTCAGTAGCCATGCGGCTGTAGAGACGCTCCTCTCTACTCAACTTATTTCCCTTTCTTTCTCTGCACCCACTGGCAGAAAAACCAACTTGGACACTGACTCTTTTTCATGTATTTATTTTGCACGCTTTATTTTAAAATGGACAAATTATTTCTTGAGTTTTAAATAAACATGACACCCTGGACTGGATAAAAGCAGAATATTTAACAGTAAGAAGCAGAATTATTTGCCACAGCTCATTGCTGTCTAAATGCCATCCAAAGACAAATGCTGTATTTCTGTAATTTCTCAGTGGTTGAGATGAGTCCGTATTTTTCTCTCCGCATGGGAGAGGGGCTTTTCCAGCTTCCTGGCAGAAGGAGTTGCACAATTCCAGATGACCGACTTTATACGCCTGGAGGAATTTCATTACACAAATAACAAAGGGAGACAAAGAGAGGAAGAGGGAGAGAGCACACGCGCAGAATAATAAACAAAGAATAATAAGCGTTCCTGCAGTTGTCCGTAGGGATTCCTGAAGCCCCTCTGCAAGCCCTGAGTTCTCCACAGCCCCTGTTAGACCTCTCCCAAAATCTCACTCTCAAACCTGGTGAAAACCCGGGAGCTTTAGCGCGCAGCGAGGCGGCGAGTCGTTGCCGTGATATGTGCTTACTTGCTCTCTGAAAGGCTGCTCGTTCGCAGGCAGAATCCGCACCAGAAGAACCGGGCTGCAACATCGCGGTTCGTGCCGGGATGGATTCCTGTCGCATTTCGCTCAGCCGAGCTCCTGCAAAGAGCTCGTTGCCCTAAACCTGTGGTCCTTGTGGCCTGATGCAGCCTGATGATGAATTTCCTCCCCATCCCACTTACCACCTGTCTTCCACCGTTGGTATTTAGGGTCTTAATCAAATCTTACAGAGGTTTAAATTAAATACAACTGCGGGTGAACTTTCAATGAGATGTGGGGAGTCAGCGAGCAAAAGAAAAGCAGTATCTCAGGGCTGTGATGAAAATCTCGTATTTCAGCCAGTTCCCTCCGCTTACCATCTTGTTGGGTTTGGTCCTTTACTTAAATTCTTATAGGTTTCTTCTAATCAAAGGATGTGGCTGATTGGCCGGGGCTGGTTCCAGCATCATGTGCTATCCATCTGGATTTTATATGCATTGCATTTTCCCAACTGAAAAGAAACAGACATACGACCCAACTAATTAGAACTCAGTCCCAAAAAAGTAACATTTTGTTCCTAGAGAAAAATTTGTTTCTCATGTGGGATTTTAATGCAGACCAAAAAAAGTAGCAAAGCATAAACAATCACCAGTTTCCATGTCATCCAAAGCCAAAGATGCAGTCAAAATTATTTCCGTATTCTAAGTATAAGGGGGTGCAAGACAAATTATCACTGACTTAGAGAAAAAAAACACCATCGGCCGAGCAGCCTCCGCTGCTGAGATTGTCACCAGATCCAGGCCACAGCGGCCACTGGAAGGTGGACTGCCAGTCCATTGAAAGAGATTCTTTTCCCGCGGGTCATGTCTCAGATCCACACAATTCCTCATTGCTGTCATTCTAAACATTCCTTCGAGTGCGGTTGAGTCAAAGGGGAGGTTTAACTGGCACCGTTTCATGTATTATACAGACTTCAAAATCCAGGCACTACCATGGGTGTACGGAATGTATCCAAAAGCGTTAGGGCACCACAGGTCTGTCCCTACTTAAATCCAATGACTAGTTTATCCCACGCTCTGTTTCCCTTTATTTTCCACGCTCTTATTTTATTTTTCACGCTCTTATTTTCCCTCTTACCAGGGACTCATAACAATACCTGCACCTGGCAGAAGGGAGGAGCTTCACCACCCGCAACAAGAACAGCTGGTCGGATGGTGGACGTCGGTTCAAACCTGCACATACGCATCGATGTATAGGCATGAAATGATGCGTGCAGGAACGGGGAGGGGAGGAAGAGAAGGAGCAGCCCTTCCACCTGCCAATCCCAGAGCGCTCTAAACTGGTCCCTTTACCAAGGCCTGCCCGCCAGGCAATTTTCACATCCCAGTCATCAGCTGGGCAGGGATTTCAGTGCTCCACGTGTTGGTAGGGCTGAGCAGGTCACTATAGTTCAAAACAAAGAGATCCAGCACTCCTGTCCAAACAGCTGCGGTTTCAATTTTTAGCCTTGCAAAAACCTCAGACCTCATGTTCCCCAAGGAAGTCTTGCATAAGCTTTGTTCTCAATTAGCGGAGTAGAGAGAAAGTAAAAGGTCTAGACTCCAGCTGACCTTGGAACACTGAGAGAAGATGGCCAAGCCTCCCTTGGAGATGTGTGTGTTTAATTCCTGTTCCCAGTAACGGCACCACCATGTGCATATTGAGGGGCAGCTCTAACCCCAAAGTAAGCAAATTAGGAGAAGCCAAGAACAATTACACTCTGTTACATTTTTAGAATTTTGCCAAAACAACAGTTACTCCAGAATTATTTTACAGGTTAAGCAAATCTGTCCATCTGCAGTAGGATTTCATCTCCCCATAGAACTTAGTTATTTACCAGTGGAGCATTTTGGATACATGGAGCAAACCTCCAAGAACTCTTATGCAAAAAGGAAGCAGCTGCTTGCAGAGATGAGACATTATGGTTAAGGAAACCTCCTGGGAACATTATGACAGGCACAGTGCTTACAGGCTGCAGAGATGTGAGGAGGAGGGAATGCTGCTTGACTTTGTGATCTCTTCTGCCTGGTGGGAAAGTGGTTTTGGAAGAGTGGGAAATTCGGATGAACTCAGTTTGGTATTTCTGAGGACTGAAGTTCTTTATTGACAGCCTGGGTGGTGCTATCATAAATGTGCCCCTTTGCACGTCATTGCTGGCCTACACAGAATGCTTCTAGGGAAGAGACAAGTTCACCCTTCTTGCCTTGAAACCCTTGGTTGCCCCTGAACCTTTGGCTAGCAGTTATTCTGGAGGGAGGTGGTTTTTTGTTTTGTTGTTGGTTTTTTTTTTTTGAGATACCGATATTTTGCAGGTAAAATTTGGACTGAGGCCACTACAGCACTTTTCACGCAGCAGCATTGGATGTAGCCATCAGCTGGTCATAGTTTTCAGTTGTCACCAGCCTGCCTTTGACCAAACTGGCTAAACAGAGGGCTGAACTCTTCACCGTTCAGCCACAAGGTGAATTAACAGAAGATTAACAGAGAGTGCATGGCCGGTTCCCTCAGGACTCTACAAAAACTGCAGCCAGACCTTCAGCAGCCCATCCATAACATTCCTGAGCCATTCAGTCTGCTCTCTGCCGCTCCCCAAAGAAAACCTCCCTGCCGTTCTTCTGCGTTACTGGTTTGGTCGTGCCTATGAGACAACAGTTAACAAGGTAATAATGCACGTGGTTTTTCAGCAGTTTGGAAGAACTGCTGCAGTTCTGTTTGCCCCCGTGATCACTTCGTTGTGTGTAACTGATAAGTCACGTTACAGTTTTGGGCATGCTGAATGCATGGTCATGATGAAATTAATTTCAATATTAATAAACAGGTTTCCAAGCAATATCTACAGCAGGGAAACAGAGATTCCATTCTTTCTCCAGTGTCAGTGAGGTCAGACCCAAACTCACCTGAATGTTCCTGAATTCTCATATATAATCCACTCCATTTAATTACATGACACATAGCTTTGAAAAAAATACTCACTCTCTCCTGGCTCTGGCACTCTCCATCTGTTATACTGCTAAAATGGGCTGTTGTGCATTGAATCATCAAGGTTTTGTTTACATTACTTACATACTGTGCCGTGAAAAATCTATAAACACAAGACTTCTCGCTAATTATTAAAATGCTACCATTTATTGTAACTAAATATTTAATTTATGCCAACAACTTTTTTTCCACTTAATTCAACGTTGTCCATCGCACGTGAACAGCAGCTTCCTGGACAGTTAAGTAATAGATTAAATTTCATTTTGGAAGAACAAGAAACATGGATTTAAATAATTATCTAAAGCGTTGGCCCTTCAGAGCAATGGCTTCTCCCCTTCTGAGCTTGCCCAGGGTCTCAGACAATGTCATGAGCAGTTCTGACCAAAACAACTACATGTTTTAAATGGTAAAACAGAACACGCACGCAAAAAGTGCGGTATCACAGCAGTTTCTAAAGCGTACTTTCAAAGGCATCAATGTGTGCCTTGATTTTTAAGCTCCTGAATTGCACCGATGATTTTGCAGGATTTTGAAATACTTGATGGTATTTTGAAGGATTTGAAAACTTGACCCAGCGCAGAGAAGCTGGTCAGTGCGGAGAAAGAGCGACCCTGGAAAAACTGAATGTTCCTACAGAGAAACTTGGCAAAGGGGCACCTGTCTGGTTTCCTTTCTTCACTTACAAACAAGACTAGTTTCCAAGCAAACAGAGCTACGCGGAGATTACAGACCTGCTTTTAGTTGTGTGACTAACGGAGGAGAAACTATCTCTGACCACGACTTGAAAAGCAGTGGAAGAAGAATGATGGCCCTATTATCCTGGAGGATATAAAACCCGGCCTGAGCAGTAATTTCAGACTGACCACCAGCGTGCACACTGCTATTTTTCTCTTCTGTTTACCGTATTCATCTAAACATTCACTAAGGGGTTATTTGTAAGACTTCGGTTGGCACTTCCTGTACACCCTAAAATTTCATCAGCTGCACTGGGTGTGTAACCGGATGCCGGCTCAGGCCGAAGGTCTAGAATTATGTGTTGCATATTTCACCCTGTCTGAGTGAAAGCCTGTTAGTACCCTTCCTGCTCCAAGCATCAGGGCTGCTGGTGAATATTTATACGGGAAGTCAAAAACCTTAATCCAAAGAGAGTTTCTAAAAAGAGGAGGCCGCTTGGGCAGCACTGGTCTCAGTTGCACGACGATTCAGTTTTGAAGCTCACGTGACAAACACCGCGGTGAGGTCTGAGTCAAAGCGAGCAGCCCAGGGTGAGCAGCGGTGTTACCCTTCCCGTAATTCCTGCCAGCCTTAGTGAGGCACCTTTGTTACAAACTTTTACAAATTATATGGTAACAGAGACCCAAGTTAAGTCCGCGTCTGGACTAAGTTCTTGTACTACTAGTGTGAAGCTTTCTACAAATAAGCTCATAAAAGTGTATGACTTGAAAGAGAATCATTTCAAGGGCAATTTAGGCTGCTGCATCTTCAGCACACGGCGGGGAACCCTGTGACTGCCGAGCAGATGAGGTTTCTGGCTACTCTTCAATGCGTTTATATTTTCTGAGATGGCCTTTGGAAATACTGTTAAAGCTGGGTTGAAGATTCAAGTTTCTTTGCTTATCTCTGTCAGTCTTGACCTTAGGAGGAAGACACTCAGGGGCAGCTTTGTCTTTAACCCCGTTTCACTCACTACCGTGAGCTTCATTTGCTCTTCAGTGTCTGTGTGGACCCCAGGTCATGCTTATGCAAAAATGGCACATTTATTATTTTCTTACTTTCTTCCAAAATGTGTAGGGTAAGGGGTTGCTTAGGGCCACCTCCATCTTTCCTACATTCCAAAATAAGCAGTTTTCCAAGACCAAATCTGCATCTAGAGGTTCGGTGTCGATAACAGTGGTAAGTACCCACAGAAATGAACCCTCTTCCTTTGCATTTTCCTGCTTGTCCTGTGTCAGACGTGGTGAGGCAGGGTGCGTGTGCTGACCATGCTTGGTGGCTTTTGTGACTTGCTCACAAACCAGTTCAGTTTCAGACTCCCAGAGGATTTAAGAGTCTTTCTGTTTTCTTGGTAGGAGATGGATTAGGCCATTATGATTTGATCCTTTTATAGTGTTTGCAAAAGTGTCTCTAGTCCGTGAACAAAAGACCAGACCCACACTCTCAAACCAGCCACAGCGAGGAGCACTGAAAGCCAGACGGTTTTGGGTAGAGAGGTCCTTGCAGATGGTGCGGGGCTACAACAAGGTCTTGCTTTAATTGTGTTATTCTACCTTCTAAAGGACATTTGGGATCCAAAGGCCTTGGAGGCTGCTCCCTTGTGACAGATGCTACTGCCTCACACAGACCTTTTCATTGACTAATTGAGCTTCAGAGTAAAAGCGATGGAGGTTCTTGGCTGGTCAGCGGCCTTTGAGAACTGTCATCTCCTGCCATTAGGTAAGTTTACGGCAGTTTTTTTAATCTAGCTTGTCATCAAATCCCCTTACTTCCCCATTGGTGGTTTTCGGAGAAAGTACCACCAAAAATAACATGTTTATTGTGGAAGTACTACTCTTACTCCTCTACCAGAGTTGATCATAGCAAGGCCTTTTGATTAAAGATTTCGTAGCATTTCAAAACGCTGCGCTGGAAACAACTTCCACATTTATTGTTGCTCGAAAGTCTTCCTGCAGCATCTTCTCTGGCCTTTCAGTCACCCTAACAAAAGCCAGGAGCACGTGAATGCAAAACGTGATATATCCCTGGCAATCTTCATGCTCTGTCTCTTCACAGCTAGGACAGTTAAGGAATTAAAAGAATAGAACCAAGGAGCTGACATTTTATTGAAGGGAAGAGGTTATGGGCTTATGTCAAACAGAACACTGCAGCAGAATAGAGCCTGCCAGTAAAGTTAACTCTTTCTAGAGTTTTATTGCTCGTCGTAATTATTAACATCTTTAGTTAGAACACCATTTGGATATCATTAAAATAAATGCAAACGATCTTGGCTTATCCTTAAGGATTTTTTTCCCCTCTTTCTTGTCACTCAGCTCCCTCATGGATCGTTTTTATCATGAGAGTATCACGTTACGTACATTAAACAGTTTAGCAACGTCCAGTGTCCCGTTGAGCTGGAACTAAGATTGCCCAGATCTATCACTATATTGCCAATGACTAGAAATAAAAGCCTGTGAACTGTATCTTCACTTAGCAAAGACTTAGCAGTGTATTCCCAGTAACCAGCCTCTAAGTTCACGCTACAAACCTGAACCTTCTGGAACTACAGTCAGTCTCAGCTGGAGCGTGGCCTTCACCTGGAGACCTGGGTTGCAGCATCCCCTCTGCACCATTTTTATGGCCAGGGCGCAACAAGAGGAGGGGACAGGGACTCCAAATGAAGTCTCCGGTCATTTGCAAGTGACTCGCTCTCCCTCCCCTGAATAACCTCAAAGAGTGATTTAAATGAGTCTGGTTTGTCACTGACACAGGCTAGAAGCACTTGCTGGGGGACACGCCACATCTAAACCAGTGTGAAAATAACAACCAGCGGAGAGGCAGGAATGGAAGGCCGGGGACAATGCCTCCTTCAATTGCTCCTGTAGAACTACAGAAGGATATCCGACTGCGTGTTCGCCAAGGCTCTTGCAGTACTGGCTAATTACCTCTTCCAAAGCCAAGAACTGAGGTTGATTTTTTTCATATCACTTTTCTAGAAGTCCTAATTCATCTTAAATTGATTTCATCCTTAATGCAGCCAGATAACTAAATTACTTCCTTGCACAGAGTTTGCCAGATGATCTTCCAAAGCACACAAAGACCCTCTGAATTATAGATAAGGTCGCTCAGCAAACAATACATTTCAGCAACCACTACAAATACGGTCCCGAAGGATCATCTGTGTTACAGAGCACAGCACAGTCGTGATTAATAAATTACGTCTTCATAGAACACAGAATGAGCAAAACAAAATGTTGACAAAATACAATATTCTTCCCACTGTTTTCATGGAGAAAGGAATTTGAGGAAAGAACTTTTGCCTCTTCCTCTGTATAATAACTCCGGGAAATCTATGTGGCAGGATCTTTGTGATCTTTTCCAGTTTGTTTCCTCCGTAAACATTTCCTCCCATAGAGGATACGTGGGAGAAAGATCAAGTTGAGTAACACCCTTAAACATCCTCTGAGCAGGAGTGTTGCTTGCTTTTAGGGCCTGGGGTGTCTTTTCTTGTTTTGTTTGAATTTTTTGAAGTTCAATGCTTAAGTGAGATGACCAAGCAGATTGAGGGAGCAGTCCGTGTGCCCTCAGGGAAACACAGAGCTCCATGACTTTCCCAGTGGCTTCCAGACTTTGTCTAGAGGGCTGAAAAGTCATTGTTCAGTGACCGTTGTCTTAAAGATGTTAAACTGGAGAAAGTGAAAGTTTTCTGCCGGTCTGAGCCTGAAACTGAAGAGCAATAGTTTAGGTCTGAAAGAAAATACATCCGCTTAGCATTTGGGTTTCCTGCTGGAAATACTGCACATTCCTCCAGGGCAGCGTTCCACAGGCATCCGTAGTCTGTCACGAAGAGGGTGCCCTTCAGCCGTGCCTTCACACAAACGTTGAACTGTTCACCCTGTCATGGAAGAGCAGGAGGGTGCCAGCCCTCCATGTGCCCTGTGTTCGGGTGAGCCGCGATTCCGCCCTCTGCCGGGTGGTTCCAGCTCAGCTCTCTGCAGACACAAACCAACCCGATCTCTGCCGTTTGGCACATGTGCCTTTCTCTGGGCTTCCCCTGAGTGTGCAGAGTAAAGGGGTTTGCTGGGTTCACCTTTTTCCTTTTGTTCATGCTAACAAAGGTGTTTTTCTCATCAGACAATGGCACCTTCTGTGGTTTTTCAGAATTTAACAAAAGAAATCCTGAAAAGGCAGAAGGACTTGCTGCTCACTTGCCCTGTATACTGAGTCGGTTTTCTTTGTGGTATACACGAAGAAAGATGATAGTCGTATGCCTCTGGCTAGATATTCTGTCTCCATATACACATAGACATGACTCCGTGTTTGGATACTGATTGCACTCATCAACTGGCACAGCTGCCTCCATGATCGTGGCAGTTTATGCCTAACAGGTGCGCCCTCTCCCACTGAAGCAATCACCTGATAAAGAAATGTTGGCCGCACCAGGGACCGTTCTCTCCTCTCCCAACTATCAAGTTGATAGATCATCCGCACTCTCGTCCCCATCCCTCAAAGTATGTAATATATACTAAGTACAAAAATTCAGCAAAAGGCACCTGGAAGGCAGAGAAATATGTTTTTTAGCCGAAGCAGAGGGGATTTTTGGAAACAGGTCACCACTCAGGTGAATGCTTTAAATATTGAGATGGGATTTCCTTTGGCCAGTTTGGAGATGTTTAATCCAAAGACCAGATTCACAGTGGAGAAAAGCAGAGTTTAAGTCCTTACTCTGAGGGATACAGCTGACATCTTGCTGGTTTTCTGCGGAAGAGTTCAGCTTGCTGGTCTCCAGTGACACTGCTCTGAGCTGACTTAGCTCTTCCCCTCCATCCGGTAAGGACGAGATGTGCCTAATCTTGGAGCAGAAATTCCGGCGAGCTGGCAGGGTGCCTTGTTAGATGTTGCACGAGCCAGCGCTGGATTCCTTGCAGACTTAGCCCTGTACTTCTTCCGTGCAAAGCTGATCCTTTCAAATATTAAGGGATTACATAGCAGTTAATTAGAATTAGCTTTCACTTTACATTCTTTCGGGTAATTTTAAGATATGAAGATGCAGGTACAAATAACAAGCAGCTCTATTCAGAAAAGAAGTGGCTTCCTCTAAAATCAGCCAAGAAACTTTAGTGTTCCTTAGTTTTCCCCTATGCTAACCTTTTCTGAATAACTATCACGCATTGCAAACGCATTTTCTTCCTTCTGTGCAGAAAATACTCTGTGTTTTCACTTATGGGAGTTTGTTCTGTCACTCTAGAAAAGGACTATTGTTGTTATTCTGATATTCTTGTGTACAATATTTCACTTTAACTTGGAAAAAAATGACAATAAAATTTTGAAAATGGCATCACTGAAGCCTATGTTTTAGCTATGCAAATATTTGATGCCTGATTTCATCATTTCTAGCTGAAAGCAACACTGTGGAGGTTAAACATAGGCAATCAGTACTGCATTTGTCTCCAGCTCACTCGGAAAATGGATGCGTTGGATGAGCATCACCTGCATAGCTCTATTTGTCTTTCACATGGTATATTTTTAAATTATTTTGACTTGCGAAGAGCTTGGAATTTCCTGGAACCTGAGTTTATCTTAAAATTCCTAGACTCTGATAATGTGATCAGGTGTATCCATCATAACCTTACCTAACCCTTAAACAAACAAAATTAAGTTACCAATGTTCTTTGGAGTTTGGCTTTCTTGTAATAAAGGAGTTTTTGAGGTCCTAAGACATTCGTTAGGGTCCCTGGAAACACACAGTAACAGCCTGAGCTTCAAAACTGTATCCTTTTTCCATCTGTAACTCCTCCTCATGTGAGAGAATGTATCACAAAGTGAGGCCGTGCTCCTGTCGGGGAGGTGCTCTGCCGGCAGAATTAGCTTTCAGAAGCCAAATGCCTTCGTGAAATGTTTCTTGGCGGTTTTGTCTGATCAGTAATTACATGCCTTGCAATAAAAGGAGGAAATATTTTGTTGTGCCTGATGATAGCTGAGGTCTCAAATTCTTACAGTTTCTATAATGATTTCCTTCCTGTATTTGACTTCATCCCGTTCCAAACCAAAGGTTTTAGCAATGAAAGGACATGTCAGCTTCTGGACAAATCCTACATGACTGTATATGCCATGATCTTATTAACGGAATGGAATGATAAGTAAATGGTCCATCGCTGAAACATCAGCCTTGCAAAATGAGAGACCCGCAGCTTTTTCTAATTCCAGTTAAAAAGCAATCCAGCATAGAAATTGCTTCTCAAATTGTGTTTCTATTAAAAAAACCAAACAAACAATAACAAAAAAAAAAACCCAAAAACCAAAACTATTCGGCCATACAGTTTTTTTCCCAAAATTAAAGACAAGTGATATAATACATAGTCTAGTAGTTAGGGCAAGTAACGGAATATTTTACGTTCATCTTGTTCCTGCTTTTTTCCAGGCATGTTATGAAAGTGGGGCCATCAGTGCCTAATTTCGGCTCCTAAAGGAGCGGTTTGATTTTTATAAATGCTGAGCTTCTGAAGGTTCTTAGTGTACTTCTGAGCATCAGGTTTCTCTGTCAGCTTATCTGTGTCTCTCTTTTCCAGGAACGTAATTTCATGTCTTCATTATCTTTACTTTAATCTCCTGTGCTTTAGTTGTAAAACATAAGCAACGTTGTCATTTCCGCCAAGAAAATATGAATGGAAAGGCTGAATATTGCCAACTGGTGATCTAGTTTTTCCCCTCTCCCTGGAAAGAAACCCTCCTACTCAAACTGAGCGAGTGGGTGCTTACACAACAGTTTTTGTGAGCAAATGTCTGAAGACACTACTGTTTGCCAGCTGTGCCAAAAATCATTTTACATTCATCTGACTTCCGCTCAATATTCTTTTTCCTAGGTGACCTTCCAAAAAAATCCCAGGAACCAACCAACCAAAACCCCAACAACTAACCTCTTTTCTTTTGAGTTCAGTGGGGCTGGGGGGCAGAGATTTCAGGGTGGGTTTCTAACGTTTGGCAAGCAGGCTGACACTGAAGAAGGCTGGTATTGAGGGTGGGACTTCAGACGCAGTCAGCTGGCCTGACTTTGCTTCTGTTGGAGTCAACAGGAAAAAATGTATTGACCAGTGGCAAAGGAACCATGGTTCTTTCTGGAAAGCTCTATTCTACCCACATGCCATGATTTTCTTTCTTTCCGCCATGAGGCATGTGGCCTGGTACCCTTTGCCACCCCAACACCCTTTTCTTATAGCAACAGCCTGCCCTCAGATGAGTTTAATAGAACAGGTTTCTATTGTAGATGTTTAAATAGCATCCTTGGATTAACCCTTAGCACAGTGAACTCCTTGTCTTTCTGCGTAGTGTCGATAAATACAATGGAATGATGAGATGGCCAGTTAAAGAACATTTGAGAGCAAGGCAAAAAACCTTCAGGAAAGCCCTCTTGCTTTTCTATGTTCTGTGGAAATAAAGACATTTACACAACCTATTTAGCAGTTAGAAATCATTTAAATATTAAGGCATCTGCTCGTGTTCACTTTTAGAGACATCATATCTCTAATAGCTGTGAGTGTAGAGGATTTGAAAAGAAGAGATGCCATGGAGAAGAAGGTTGCTATGTCTCGCCTTGCACACGGGTTCAACATCTTTGGGAAAGGTGGCACAGCTGTAAATGGTCAAAGCTGGCAGAGGATAAAGCTGGCATAAATAGTTACCTATTTTCCCATCTGTGCTGCACCTCATGATTTAACAGCAAAGGAGGTGCGTAGCCTTCTGGTTTTGAGCAACTGTGATGGTCAGCCCTGCAGTGGGAAGTGATGAGTAGAGCTGACTAGCTGGAATAACACAAGAGTGTCACAACAATAAAATACTGATTCACTCCCACTGTCTCCTTATCCTTCCTTCCTTTCCAGGCCGTGCCTACAAACAGCAGATTGATGGGATTTCAGAGAAAAGAATAACACATTTTTAGAGCAGCTCGAGGACAATTTGTAAAGTGCAGCAGGTGAAGTGCGTTACGACTGTTGACCTTACTGAACAAGGTAGAAACTCAACAAGGAATGTTATCTGCAGCTGTTGCAAAAAGGCTTACATTTTGAGAGACATGTCTATTAGGCAAAATAAAGAATTGATGCTAATATTGCAATATTAAGCCAGGCATATATTAAAACCTAAGGACAGCATGAAAGCTTAAAAGTTTCCATTCTGAACTCTGGAAACCGTTCCTGTAAGTATTTAGCCCAGATGCAAGTTTGTCTCAAGAGTATACATAACAATACAAGGTGCGAGCAAACTTTCTCACCAAGAGTCTCAACTTGTTTTGGATAGTGACATCCTTGGAGGGAAGAAAGAATTTAATTAAAAACACGGACGGCATTGCTATTCATGAACTTGTCCAAACAAAACAAGTCATAAATCAAACTGGGTTATTTATTAACTCCTGCACTATGTGTGGCAAACACATACCAAAAATTAAGAATCTCACAAAACAAAACGTTGTACTAGAGATTAATGGAATTTCTTGATGAATATAAAATTAATTGAAAAATAGAGGCTGGGACGTGCTAAAACCCTTTGCAAAGCCAGATCCGCTTCAGTGTGTTCCCAAAACCAGGGTAAGTGAACTGCTTTGCTTTGAAGGAGAGATAAGAAAATAAATACAATTTTTGATTTCTTGAACCCGAATTACTTTTTGAAATAGAATTTGAGTTTGTTGAAGGGTAGATCTCTTTAAAGCAAAATGGAAAGTCAGTCCTTCTGAATGCGCAAAGACAAAGCGAAGCATTTCACTTTACCCCAGAGGAACCAAGCCTTATGTTTAGAATGTAACGAAACTTTTTAGTTAACTGGAAGGTTGTGTTAAATTCACCGCTCAGTTCACCTAACCTCCCTGCCAGCCTTATGACTCCCATGGCCCCAAAACAAGGACGTCTCTTCCTTCCAGCTTGACCCTTCCTGCTCCTCCTGATGGCCACTTGTCCCTATCCATGCTGCCCTCACCCCGTTGTACCTACAGGACCTCATAAAGATTCAGCAGCGATACCATGAGGCAAATAATAGAGCAAACACACAATTATGCAACAGCTTTTGCAGACAGATGTGTCTTCTGCCTTTACTTAAGCTTTTATGGCTCCTGAAAGCATACAGACACAATCTTGACTCTTGTTGGACTGTGGGGAAAAAATGCATCCTGTATAAAAATCCATTTAGTGCAAATCATCCTAGTGAATCTCCGTGGGTATAATAGGGCTTTTTTTATTATTATTTAATCCATTATCCTAAGTTGGAAAAAATAAAATTTCTTGCCGGCTGGGCCAGTGTTTTGAACATCTGGATGACAATAAATAGAAAATTAAATCACTCAGAACTTTCATCTCGGTAGTATATCGAGACAATCTAGCCAGACATTTACCTGTAGTGAAGGGCACACATTTTCCATTTTATTTCCCATTTGACAATCACACTAAAAATTTCAGGCGACAGCGTTCCTGTAATTAGTGAGTGCTCCATAATAAAAGATGTAATTCTGGGAAGCAAATGTGGTGATAGTATCTAATAATTTGTGTTCCTGTTTTAAATGCCAACAGGCCTTCGCGCTGGACAATTTTCCATAATACACACATCAGCTGTATCACAATTGGAAAGCTGCGGAGCAGGGTGCATTTAGGACCTCAAAATTAATTCAGAAAACGTGACTGCAGAATAAATCTTCTATATGTGGACATCAGGACCACTCTAGCTCAGAGACTTGAGCATCAAGTTGCTGACACTCGGGAGTCCATGCACCTCTCTTTGGAGAGAGATGCCTTTTAGTCCTTCTGGTTAATGTATGCAACCATGGAAATTAATTAAATCTGCAGAGAGAGCTTAAAAAATTATTAATTAGACAAGGGAGAAGTGTTCATATTTTTCTGTGATTTCATATCAATGGTTTCTTAAGCAGTTACATCCAATTAGGAAAGCTAATTGCTGTAAGGTGAAGTAGATTTTGAAAGTATAGAAATTGGCTTGATTTCCCTTAAAGACAAAGCAGGGAATCAAGCATCATCTTCATCTGTGAAAACAACTCTTCGGAAGACAAATCTCTTCAGGTAGTTTAGTGTTGGAAGATGAACATGCTTCAGCGTGAGCATAGTAAAAGTTTCCATTTTTTTTATTTAAAAGCGTTCATAACCAAGTAATCCCCAGATAAAAATCTGCATGGTAACAGTGACCTGGTAACAGGATACAGATTGTTCGCCACTAAAACCAGTCCTTGACACCAAGCCAGTGCGATGCATTTAGTAATGCTGGAGAGAAGGAACTGGTAAGAAAATAAGGAGTGATGAGATTATTGTCTGAGGCAGGATATAGAGTATTAGGGCATTTGTGAAATACAGGATAAGGGAAAGGGGAAAAAAAAACAAGAAAGAAAAAAAAGTCAGGAGTCCTGTTACAGCAGAGGGAATATGAGGAAAAGGCAAATGCATCGGAAAAATCTTCAGCTACAGAAAAGCGACATATCTCCGTGGGGCTTACGCTTAATATTCTGAGGTATGACAAATTAGTTCTTAGGAGACACAGGAAGGAAAAGCATTCAGATTCTCATGACAGAGATAAAGAGCACAAAAAAGAGCTGAAGAATACGAGACCCGCTGAGGGAGAGTAAGACATCTAAAAAAATGATCCAGCTGCCACACAAAGAGTTATTCATAACACTGCAAGCTTCAGCATCGTGTTTGGACCGAAAAGATAAGAAAAGCAGTTCTGTATTAGTCAACGGGCACTCGCGAGTCCCTGTCTCTATGTTAAATCCAGGGCAAATTCCCAGACATCTGGGGGACACTTCTGCATAGCTGAACACTGCAGCGAAGCCCAGGGCCACCTCCTGGCAGGGCAGGAACAAGGGCTGCCAAGTCACTCTGGGAACAGCGTGTATGGGAAGGCTGATACTGATGGAAAAATTGAGGGGGTTGGCAGGAACACATAAGGAACGCGGCTGGGGTGAGGACTGGGGATTTTACACTGGTCAAAAAGGTCTGTCCTGAGAAGGGAGCTGAGAACCTGGCTCATCACTGAAGACACAGTACGTGGCTAAAATGGGGCTTTAGCCCATTAGTAAGAAGTATGAAGATGACAAAACTGGTACTGGCAAGATCTCTGAGAATCCTGTAGGCTATCGTCGTCTTCACTACGGCAGTGCTGTTCCCATACGCCCCTCACCACAGGCTCCTTCACAGCGAACCACCGGTGCAGGTTTTCAGTCTCCAGAGTCTCCAAACAGGGAAGACCACATATGCAGAACAGACTATTCTCATGTGCACGTGAGCAGCCAACTGTTTACATGTGTGTTTTGCTCAGGCGTGTCACACGTCCGCACGTAGGTTTAGGCGTGTACGAGATGCAAGCCTGACTGTGGCAACCTGGCTCTTTCACACCGAGGTGGTTACTGCGTCTCTTTTCACCCTCCTCCCTCGTGCCTCAGCCCTACATGAAAGAAAAGGCCACATTGGGAACAGAGTTCTCTAAAAACAGTCTAGTTCATTGCTACACCTCAAGATATGTAAAAATACACGCTGTTGCCTTGTGACAGCCCCATAGCACGTCCTAGAGGATTTTAGCGTATTTACTCATCCAGAGCATCACGTCTTTTCGTAAATGGGCAACGTGTGAGGCAGTGCTGGTCTCATCTCAACACGTGTAGCATCTGGGAGAGCGGCCACTCGTGCAGCCAACCGGGGCTCTGCTGACAGACAAAGTGAGCATTATGCTGAAATGCCATTCCTCAGCTGTTTGCAGAATTAATTTCCCTGTAGAATTTTCTAATTAGTTGGCTCTTTCCAGCCCATTCCCCACAGAGGAAGGAGAAAGGAAGCAAAAGGCTAGCACCTGCTCCTACAGCTCTGGCTGGGAAAAAAAAATAATTAAATTTGAGGATGACATATACAGTAAGTATTTAGCCACTAGAAAGCCTTCTATCCATGCAGCTGTGGGGATGAAGTAACTCCGTTTGAAAGCTTAATGGAGATTCTTCTGTGGGGAAGAATTTCCAGTGGCTCACATTCCAGACAGTTAACCACATTACCGAGGGGAAGAAAAAGGGATTTGTTCGAGCATTAAAAACTGTCTTAAAAAAGAAAAAAAAAAACCCCAAAATCAAAACAAAACCCCAAACCAAAACAAAACAGCAAAGACAGACAGATGAATCCAGACCTGAGGATGAGTCTACATGTAGCTCTTTCAATCACCGATGGGTTATTTTCAACCATTCTGTTTTTCTACAATTTCAAATTAAAATCCATTATTATGTTGGAATGCAGCATATGCCCTTAGAAGTAACAACACAACGGCGCTTGTGCCTGACTAAAGCGAGTCATTAGAACAAAAGAAATAACGTGGTTACGGCTTTGAATTTACATGCAGAGCGTCGCTGTGCAGGAAAAATACATGAGAAGTATTTCATGGAAAGTAAAAATCGGAACAAAGCAGTCCAAGAAAAGCAGCTTGCATTTCTGACTACACAGACACCCAATTTTAAACACAAAGATAAAGGAAGATGACGGTCTGCTAGGGGTAGGACAGATGAGGAAAGAACCCGCCCTTACTATGGGCGTTAGAATAAGCCACAGTCACTTCGGTGAACAGAGTTCACTGTCTTTCCACACTGAGCTTGCAGAACACTAGACCTTGGAACTGAGTGAGATTACAGATCTCAGCTAACTAAATTAAGCTGGTGTGTGTTTTCATCAGCACACATGCGAGTTAGGCCCAGAGACGAGCGAGATTTATCCGTTAATAAGCGAGATGGGGTATTAATTGTACGGTATCATCTAATTTTTGTGTAATCCAAAGCTTCCTGAAAGCGGGTTTTGAATGCAGTCGGTATAGTGTATGTGGGTATTTGGAGCGGCGGGGTGTGTGATTAAAAGCCTTTTCAGTAAACAACATAATGATTTCATGCCTCAAGACACAGTGCTACATTTTTATAAGCTCACAAGTTTCCAGCACAGTTTTAGATAAAGAGTGTAGGTGGGAGTAAAGGTTCCGTTAGACCAGAGAGGGGAAAAAAGAAAGAGAGAATGTTGCCTGCTGGGGACAAATGCGCAGACAAACTCAAGGACAGTTGTGAAATAAATGAAAGCAGCAAAATAAATAGTGGAGATGTAAGGAAAGGCTGCCAGTGCTTGGTAATATTCTCTGGCATCCTGTTTGTCTGGAAAATGAGTGTACAAGTGGCCCTTGTCCGTGTCACATGAGGTGGAGGTAAGATGTTAGCTTCAAAGGTCTACAACTATTTCGAGCGGACTTCCCCCCGCAAAGCCTGCGGTGAGGGGGATAATTCTAGCCGTCAGAAAACCAGGGTAAACAACGCTCGCTTATACTCCTCGGAAGCGGCGCAGCTAAATTCATCTGCGGCTTTGCACATCTCCCATGATACTTCAGCCTGGCTCATTAAATGCACCTGTTCTCTTTTTCTTTCTCTTTTTTTTTTTTGGGGGGGGGGTATGTGTGTGAGGCTTTATTTCCCCTTCAATAGCAGGTGTCTCATTTTTAAGGGTTCATGGAATATTTCGTTTCATTACTGTCTGAGCATTTCCAATTAAAAAAAAAAAATCTAAACCCCCTCATCTCATTGTTTCCCCCTTTGAAATTAAAAGCAAACAGTGGAAGGAGAGTGTGTGCTTGGAGAGAAAAATGAGTGATAACTCGGAGAGAAACATAACCCAGAACAGTAGATCTATTTTCCACACATAAAGATCTAAACCAGTCAGTTTTAGAGGTTTCTCCTTATTTTTCCCTTTGACCAAAATGACAACATCGTTTCTCTAAAAGGAAAATGTTTTGCTGAAATCATTTTGACTGACTTAGTTCTAATTTGGTTGTAGCTTTTCCACAAAAGTAAACGTGTATGAACTGCTACAGGCAGCTCTTCTCCAGCAGACCTCTACCCTCCATCACAGAACCGAGTTCAATTTAATTTACCCGTGGCTCATTCAACACGCTTTATTTTTTTCCTTAACAAGTAAGATGAGAGTGAATGAAAATTTGAGTGTAAAAAAGACATGTTGTTCTCAGATGATTTCAGTTCGTAATATCTTAGCTAAATCTGAAGTCAAGAAAACAAGCTAAGAAAACCTTGCTTTGTTCGAAGACACAAGGTCTGCTTATTTACTCCACTAGGAAATTAAAAATATTTTAGAACTAAATAGAGCTGTATCAGCGACCTTTAAAAGCACGTTTTGGGATTTTAAACTGGTTGTGTTCTCTTTTGCTTTTGATTAGTTTTGATTAGTTTATCTGTAAATCTAAAACACATGAAGAAAAAATGTCTGTAGAGCGGAAGAGAACAATTTTCCCTGGGAAGCGCCTGACCTGTTTTCTGTAAAGAAGAATTCTGTGTTACAGTGGAGCTATAACTCAACTCTTCTTTCTCTCAGTCACCAAGAAAAGCAAAAAACTCAATTCCTTCCCCAAAGCTGCATAAATCACTGAAGAGAAGCCTTTGACTCCAACACCAGAACGCTGACTGAGGAGCCATCTTTCACTGACTGCGAGCTTAGTGCCACGACTGACGGGCGTGCTCTGCTTTTTAGGACAGCAAAATCTCACCCGTGCTACAAGGGAAAGGCAGAAAAACACTCTTTGGGCTTGAACTTTGACAAACACCTGATAGTGGTGGGCCGGGTGTAAGAATCAAAATGTAACTTGTATGGTCTGATGTCAGCGGGGGGCATCTTTCGAAAGCCTGGGGTTATTGAGCTCTTTTCCTGCTCCCACCCTCAGCTGACAGGTTTTTCTCTGCTGGTTCCACAAGCAGCCCCCAGGCGTACAGTGAGTCCTTCTCGCTCCTGTCGTTCTTTCTTGCTCGCTCCCTCTTCTTGCCGTCATCTATTTCCCCATTCACGTGACTCGCGCTGCTTTCCCTAAACACACTCATCGGGGCTGGTGGTGGGGGCCAGGACCCAAGTTCCCATGTGGACGCACTGACCACCTCTCTCTACGCCGCCGGGGGCAGCCGCCTGGGAGAGGCTAACAGGTTGCAACATGCATATTAATATCACTTTACTTCTTCATAGCCTTATCTCTAACAGCAAATCTGTGTTAGCTCAGGATATGAACTGCAAATGAGGAGCTGCCTAGCGCTTATGGGGAGTGATGGAGTTTGAATTCGGAGATGAAGGCGGTTTGGTAGTTATTTGGGGGGGGGGGG
>NW_010405212.1:0-8202 GCF_000710305.1 Buceros rhinoceros silvestris | reverse complement strand
TTGTGGCTTTTTTTTCATGAGAGTAGTGACTGATGTTTATCACTTGACCCCTGTTCCAGGTAATGGAGCAGTTGGCAGGGAGCTATTCATATGATCAGACTGAGTGAGCTGGTATTCAGACTAACTTCTGGGTTCCCCAGCATTATTCATACAAGCTCTGGATAATTCTCCACTTCCCACTTTAGGAAGTGGAACTGACATCCTCCTGGAGCACTGCTACCCGCTCCTCAGGTTTTATTATGTGAGATGACATGATGGTCATAGATTCACCCAACCTCTTACTATTTTTTAGTAGTAAAACTAGACTTCAGAGAAATTTGCTTTGTTCTAACCAAACAGAAGTAATGCACAACTTTATCATCTAGGAAAGATTTATGATACTGAGACAAATCAGGATATTACTTTTAACCAACATTTCTGTGGCTAAGGCAACTGCTGTCTTCTTTCAGGAATTGAATGTCTGTGTCACCACAGTGGCTTTCAAGACTTACGTGTTCTGAGAGTCCTCAAAACTCTTCCCGTGTGGCTGGAAGAAGTTATGATATTCTTTCCTTCTCTCTCCATTGATAAGCTCATGGCCCGCAGTATCTCTGGGTTTCTTTCTGCTTTCACAGCCTGTTAGTTGTCACTGTTTTGCCTCATTTGTTTGCCACAAAAGATCCTTGAAGTGATTCATCAGAGGAGCAGATTCACAAACAGTTTTCCAAAAGCTCCCTCATTGTATCTACAAGCCTAAGCCCAACAGACCCTGCAACCACAGGTGAGAGTCCGAGTAGAACAAGTATTGACTTATCACCCACGTACATTAGGATTTCTACCACACCAGGGAACACATTGTCACTGACATTTCCATTTCCACCCTGACTACTAAACTTCATATTTCACATATCTGTGTAGAAGACCAGGTTTGGTTTCCATGAACGGGCCACATTATGGTTTCTTTATGTTATTCAATCTCCTACAGGCTTTTATCCAAGCCAAGCATGGATAAAAACATGGCTTCCTTCCCTAAGATGGTTTCATAGGCCAGCTCTCCAACCCTCTCCCCTACCACAAACATGCAACACAATTGTGCAACAGCCGAGGAAGGAATGGTGAGATCAGAGCCGTGACTGCAGACATCCTGACATGGGGATCTGGCAGCTATTCAACACAAACACAATTAGAGGACTTACCCTTGCGTGAAGTATTTGCTTTCTTGCTAGTCACCAGCCTTAACCTCTAGGAATGCTTACGAATCAGATAGCGTTCCTTGAGGAGGGCGAGCCTTTTCAAGCTCCTCTGTCTTGCTTTAGCCAACACAGATATAAAGAAGAAAGAAATTCCACCACAAGCAAAAGCGGTTTAAAGGAGAGAAGAGTTATGGGCTAAAAATGCCTGCCAGGGGTTCAAAAACAGATCGTATGGTGCTCGCTCCTCTTCCCCTCCACTGCTACCAGCAGGAAAAAACACCACCACAAGAGACAAGCTTTGAAATTCATGCCAAACATGAAAGCAGGGGGTTTCCTGAGTCCTGCTCGTTGGCTTTGAGCTACAGTAGGCTTCTCTGGCAGCGATGATACCGCAGAACGATGGCAGGGCTTCGCGTGTCTTAGGAGACTTGCAGGATGTGTGTATCTGCGTAGCTCTTTGTGATTTCCATACAAAAAGGGTCGATGATTGTAGAGAGTGAGGCCTAGTGTACACGGGTGTGAAACAATTAGAATTCTAAAGCATGACAACGTATTTTGGTAGATTTATTCCAGTTAATGGTAAACCCTGGGCTTTTAGCAGAGGTAACGAAGTCTTAAAACCAGCAATAACAGCTGACCGTATGGAAAATATATCTGCTAGGAAATGAGTAGAATGTCCATCTGGGACAGCAGTTACAAAGGGAAATTCTTGTTCTAGAGCGCCCAAGGATTTAGATTTTTCTCACCTAATGCTGCATTGGTGGCACGAGAAGAAGTGTCTACTGGTGTAACCTCCAGAGCGTGAACACGGCGGTACGGAGGGGAAGGCTGCTCCCTGGGATTTCCAGACGATGCAATGCAGATTGCCACGACTACCACAGGTACCGCCGTTTACAGAGACCCTGAACAGAGCAAATTAGACAACCTTAGCAGAGCACCACACTAAGGCCACGCCACTGCCGGCAGCCTGTGTGACTTAGGCAGTTCAGCTGAGGTATCTCCACGGAACAGACTTACCCCACAGGAAAAAAATTGCAGGCTCCAGCTAACTGCTGTAACATAAATCCAAATAATAATAAAAAGAAAATGGTGAGGATCGCTCCATCTCCAAAACATTGACCTGAACTTAAACTGCTGAACTGTGCGGCCTGCCTGAGCAAACCCACCGCCCGGCGGCACGAGCACTTATTGAAGGAACAACTCTCCAGCTGCACCTTTGAGCAGTCGGTGAACAGCTGCAGGAGGAACAGTTGCGCGGCGAAGCTGCCTTCCCAAGTGACTGGATGCACTTTTCCACTGGTAAGAACGTTCACAAATAACAACAGCTTGAAAAGCAGCAGAGAATGCCAAAATATCAGATGTCTGAATCCAGCCAGAAGGAGACACTCCCAAAAATATTTCTTAACACTATGAAATTCCCCCCCCCCACCAGCTCCCCAAATATCCAGGGGAAATTTTTACACAGTACCAGAATAACAATAGTGGCCACGGAGTTCCAAGTAAAGGAGCTGATTTTATATTATTAGGGTGCATGTGAAACACCCGGGCGATGCTCGAGGGACAAACTACCCAAGTACAGTCCTAAATCAGTCCTAAAGCTGTGGCATCAAGCAAGCAAATACAGTGAGTACAACTTATTTCTGGGGTAGCTCTGTTGACATCCGCAGACCTACCCAAGCCAGGCATTCATCCCCAAATAAAAAATTGGCAACCAACTATGAATGGTTTCTGGTCTCGACTGTTTGTAACTCTGCTAAAGAAGCACAATATAAATCTGCAACCTTGTACCCGGGCAATAACTGAAATACATCAAGAAAATGCTGGCAGTCATTCCAGATGGAAAAAAAAAAAAGAGAGAGAGAGATTGCAAAATCTATCAGTGCTTATAAACAAGGATGTTACTTTCCCCTTCCTTATCCAGAACCGCCCGTAATTGAAAGGGTCAGTTTCTAAAGCAACTGGTGCTGCCCTGCACATGAATCCCCTTTGCACCTCTTCCTTCTTATTTCTTCAGGGGTTTTATTAACATTAGTGACTTATCTAAGTATTAGAATGCTTGGCTGCTTGGAAGCTTATCAACGGCAAATTTTATGGGCTGTTTAGTGATGGAAACAGGAGGAGTTGGAGCTCTCCCCCCCGCAGCTACCTCGATATGGAAGTCTTCAAGAAGCCATGGAATGTGCTCTCTGGTATTTTTGGTATCTTTAAAGTGTCAAGAGTGCAGAATTTCTCTTGTCAGTTGTCACAGTGTGACTCACAATTAGAGCCATCTGCTCTGCATTCACCTCCCCAGGGGCACCGCTCGTTTTTCACCAGCTTCCTGTTGTTGACAGCACAGTTCCTCCCTGTATCACTCTCCACCAGCACCCATACTCCTCGCAGACATTGCAGCAGGCTTCAGCAGATTTCCCTTGGGAAAGCCTTCACCCCTGTTTTGCTAGTGACTGGGAAAAATACAGACTGTTGAGAAAGCTCTGAAGGCAGAGGCTGCCTTTGTAAAGGAACTGAACAAATTCCACTGGTATTTTTTCTTTTTCAGGAGGACTCACACTTCTTAAAAATCTCTCTCAAAAATGTCACCATTTCTCTACACCCATTTTTATTTCAGAGCAAGGCAGCTTGAAAAATTAAACATTTTTTGTGCTGAGACTTTTCAATAATTGATGGAAATGGATGACTAATACTATCTAAATATTACTCGAATAATTTTTCAAATACTAGAAATAATTTTGAAAAGTGGACTTGAATGGAGAACAAACACCCTTCCCTTTCCACCCAATTAAAAACCCAGTTGTGCCCCAGATTTGTCACACCAACTGCTCAGTCTGAGTGAGGGCAACTGCCCCAAACACGGCCCCGTGTTCACGCACAGGTCTGTGCTTGGGTTAACGTCTGGACCGTGTAGAAATCCCGCCTAGGCTGGGCAGGGCTAACTGCCCTGGAGCAGAGCTGTGTGGTATAGATCCACCTATGGCACTTTGCCTTCAAACCCCTGCGGGCTGGCAGTTTTATTGCCTTGCCTTTTAGGTGCCCCTCTGTTGGGCATAGAGTAGATACGGCTGAAAGCCTAAGCTCCCCGTGCAGTGAGCGGAGAAAACGAACGGCTGTCTCAGAACAAGAGTGAAAATAGGGTACTAGTAGCTGCCACCTCCTCACTGTTTGCCAGATTGAATTAACAGAAAACCAGATTTGAGATTCTGCTTGCTATGGGATCCCAGTTTTCCTGGAATTGCCTCCATTCCTGCAGGAGCATAAGGTTAGATACGGTCAGATACTGAAGCCATTCTTCCCTCTTAGGCCTGGGTTTGGTCAGATCTTCTCTGCTCTGTCTAGTGCATAAGGAGCAGCTAACAGAAAATTCGAACATCCAGTGTAATATAAAATGCTCCTCCCACAAGGGGTCACAGATTGTATGCACGTGACACTTTTATCCGAGCCTTTAGGGTGGCTCCGGGGCCCTGTTCCCGACTCAACGCTGGTAATAACCGCTAGTGTCTGTCGTGCTGCGAAACTCTGAGTAAACTGATAAATCATCTTATTTTGTACCACATCCTAGCAATAAAGATTAGTTGCATAAATTCACTGTGATTTGCTGGGATCTTTCCAGAACCAGTGGCTGGCTTCTTCCAGGAACAGGCTCTCTCTTCTTTTCATACCCCTCCAAACCCAAGTTTAGCAGACTTCAGATCGTGATGCGTCTGCGTTCAGTCACATCGCGTCAATACAATGCACAGAAGCCTTTCACTGGCCTTCTAAAACAGGATAGCGTTAACAGCTGAAATATTTCTCACTGACCCTGGTCTTCAGCACAAAACTGAACTTCTCCTCACTATTTCAACATTCCCTTCACCAGGATTATATGTAAGGTCAACACAATTTGGGCCCTGGATCCACGCTGCTTAAATTATCCAAAAAACACGAACCCCCGCCAGCTAAATCAAGAAAATATGTTCTAAAGAAAGATAAAACACATCCGCTGTTTAAAAACACATTTCCAAAGAGCAACTCTAAACTCATCTCGTAAAACTGTTTTGAAATGCCTAGCTCCTCCAAACACGAGGGGAACTCTCTGCAGACTCAAATATTAGTTTATGTTTGTTGGGTAATCTAGTAAACCCAGATGGGGAGAAACTGGCCAGAGAAAAACGACGGATTCTTCCAGCGTTGCCACAGCTTGCTCATCCGTTATACAGCCCAGACACGTATCTGTGTCGAAGGCTTTCAACGTTCCACAGCTGAATTCTTACCCAAAACCAGCATTGGCTGAAGGCATGAAAACCTGAGTTGTAACAGATCTCTGCAGGATCAGTTGTGGAGCTGCCACTACGAGGCCTTAAAATGCGTTTGCCGCTCAGTAATTATTGTTCCAATAGACTGATAAGCAAATTCTTCTGGCAAATTACAAACCCACTGACTTGGCCACCTATTAAATGCAGGCCTCTCACACTGAAGGGCTCTTTCTGATAACTGTTAGTTGTGCTTAACGTTCAGTGGAAGTCAAGGTTCAGTATTTTCCAAAATCCTCCCTCAACCACCTTCTTCGTCATTCCATCTCTTCCACTGTGGTAGAAGACTTTACCTGACTGGAAATTACTGGGGAAGATGTTCTGCCACGTATGAGCTTAGCAGAATTGGATACGACAACCTGCTCCTCAAACTTCACTATCTTATCTGTGGTTCTGTTTCCTGCTCGTTAGAGCTGTAGCTTCAGCCCATTCACCGTAGTAGAGTCCAAGCGCTCTAGTTACGGAACCATAACCAAGGCTATGGAGCCAAATCGTTTATTACAGGCCAGGAAACTTGTGTTTGCACCTGAGGTCATACCTGCCAGAACCTGCATGTTTTAAAAGTAACATCCGGACATAAAGACTAAGAGGTACTTGGAAATCCAATGGAAATGTGCTCAGTTAATATTGCTTTGCAGAAGAGCAAAGTAGTAATAAGGGATTTAAAAAGCAAAGTTATGCTGAAGGGCCTCATATGCAAGCAGAAACTGTTCAATGTATGAAAGACATTGTGAGGAATCTGTTTTTGTGCTGCAAACCTCCAGCATTACGGCAGATAGACTTGAGGCCTTGCATTTTAATAATTAATTTCATAAAAGATCCCAAGAGCAACAGAAAGGTCACGAGGGCTCTTCCAATAGTTAAGCAGGAGAATGCTTCAATGCCCTTTAGCCTTTGAGTGTGCTGCAGGACAGGGGAGTTTGGTGCTAAACGACAAATTGAGTTAGAAATATTTGAGCCATAAACCGTAGTAAATCTTTTAGCACTTGAAACACCATATGACACTCCAAACTGAGAGCAAATGATGTGTCAGTCTATGTGTGTTTAAAAAGCATGGAGGCTCTGTTTGCTGGATTATCCATTTCTTAACTATGTCTCCTGTAGGAGCCTTCACAAGTTGATGTCCAAAGTCCCACCAAAGGAAACCATTCATAGAATGATCCTCTAGCATGTTTTAAGAAAAATAAAAAAATCTATCTCCCTGAAAGCAAAATTATTTAGGCTGCAAAGTCAAGGACAGCTAAATTAGGAAGTAGCAGATTTATGTGTGCCTGCATAACCTCTACTCAGCCCTCTTGTAGGTCCTGTGCCCTGCGTGAGACAGAGGTCCTGTGGAAAAAATACTACATGATTACGCGATTAAAGACTTTATCTTAGTGTGGAAAGGAGCTGAATTAAGGTTCTGTTGGCAGCTGTGAACAAGACATTTCCTAACATTTAAGTTCTGGGCTTTGCAACCTTAGCACAGAATTTCTGGCAGGTGACGTCTTTGGATGGCTTTTATATAAAATTCTTATAAAATCAATTCTGGAGTGATTACTGAGCCTTTATTGCCACAGAACAGCTTTCTATTTACCTGAGTTGAAGAAAGACGACTATTATGAGTCATCCAGAAAAGAATGCACTTCCTGACATGGGAAGAATCTCTGCGGCCCTGGAGAGGAGTCAGCAGAAACTTTATATAAGGGTTTATATAAGGGCGCTTCTTCCCTTGTGTTCTGAGCAACGTGGAAATGACAACACTGAAACAAAAACTATGCTGCCCTGATCTGAGTCGTCCCACACGCATTTTGCCGCTTTTGTTAATTACTCCAGTTATCAAAGTACTCAAACTAGATTCAGAGCCGTAGGAATTGCTTCTTCCTACCCAGCTGTGAGAGCCTGTTCGGAATTCCTGAGGAAGACCCGTATTGACAGGAACTTGAAGGAAAAACTTCTGTACTTTCAGGGTGGCAGAGCCCTGAAACAGGGTGCCCAGGGAGGTTGTGGAGTCTCCTCTGGAGACATTCAAAACCTGCCTGGATGCAAACCTGTGCAACCTGCTCTGGGTGAACCTGCTCTAGCAGTGAGGTTGGACTAGATGATCCCCAGAGGTCCTTTCCAACCCACACCATTCTGTGATTCTGTGGGATTAAGTATTACTGCCAAAAGCCTTCTGATATAAACAGGATTACACACTTCTAGGGGAGGAGAAGGTCTGAAGAAGCTGCCACCAAGACTGCAGTCACTTCTCCACACCCAGTCCTTCTGCGCCTGTCCTGTTCTGACATGACCCTTTCCCAAGAGGGGAGAGCACAAGCATTTCTTCTGCTTAATTCACCAACAAACTTCTAGTTCCTCTGCTAAAAGCACAGAGCAGAAGCCAGCATAAACTTTGAGCTGAATTTAGATCAATGTAGTTCTTGTTATTTTAATCTCTCTTGTCTTCATTTTATGGATGTGGTCAAGGAAATAAAATATTGAAAAAACAAGTTAAGGTACAAAGTCATTGCCCTACAGATTAATAGAAAATGTCCTATATATCTGAGGCATCGTAGCTGCAGAGAGTCATCTTTTACATTCTAGAACCTTAGTTCTTCTGTGTAACTTTTCATTGAAAATTTAGCATAAAGCTTGTGTATTCTGAGAGCCATATGAACAAAAATGCCTCTTGCTCTAGATCTTAAATGTCAAGTAACTTCTAGCCAGGAATAAATATTTACTTATAGATGTTAAATACTTTTAAAAAAAACGGGGGGAAAAAG
>NW_010405211.1:32556-40974 GCF_000710305.1 Buceros rhinoceros silvestris | reverse complement strand
GGCCACCTCCACAGGGTCGAGGCGGTGGCTGGGCTGGGGCTGAGACGGAGTAGCATTGTGCGGGGTGTCGGAGGCGGCAGTGAAGGAACCGTCGTCTGAGACGATGCGTGAGGTGAGGAAGCGGCAGAGCTGCTCCTCCTCATCACCCGAGGGCTGGTGGCAGGTGAGGAAGGCCTGTGGACCACAGCAGCGGTGCCCAGGGCAGGAGAGCTGGGGCAAGGCTCAGAGCAGCTCGTCCCTGCTGCCACCTTCCACAAGCACTCCGCAGGATCCCGCCATGGCACGGCTGACAAGGACAACTCGTCATTCCCGTGGAGCTGTGTCAGGCTGACAAGGTTCATTGAACCTCCTCCAATCGCTGTTGAGCTGGGTAGAGCTGCTCTGTAGAGGAAGGAGACGTTACGATTACCAAATCGACAAGTAGCAGGAGTCTGCATATCGTTAATGGGGATGGGGGGGTGTCCCCCTGCTTCTGGGGCGGTCTCCAAGGAGACTCTTCCCACCAAGGAGATTTTTCCCACCCAAAATCTGTACGGGACCACGATTTGCCCACCACCTGACTTGCTAATTGCAGCTCGCAGAGCTTGGCGTGATCGAAGCCACTCATTTGGGTTGCTGAGCAGTGCCGTTGTTGCTTTCTCCTGGGGGACCAGCTCTCGGGTGGTGGATCCACGTGCCTCTTCTCCCTCTTTGGGAGGTCATGGGGGGACCTCCTTAGAGCAACAGATCCCCCGCAGCAAGGATGCGGTGACTTCCCCGTGCCAAGAGCCTGCTCGGCTGCGTGAGCTGAGGGATGCTCAGGCTGGGGAGACAGAGCTTGTTAATAAGGAGAGGAGGAGGAGGAGGAGACGCTACTCCCTTCTAGACACCACAGATGATTCGAGGCACACTTGGCAGTGAGTCAGGCACAGAATCGGTGCGTTCTGTTCATTAAGGAGCGACTGTCACTTGTAGCAACATTTAGAAAACGTTTCGAGGGGTATGGCAGGATGTTAATGATCGCGGGCGCGTTGGAGCCGAGACGTCCTCTCTGCTCTCTGCCGCTCCTGGGAGAGGAGCTGGGCGCCTTGGAGCTGAGACGTCCTCTCTGCTCTCTGCCGCTCCTGGGAGAGGAGCTGGGCGCCTTCACACTGCAGCCTGGGTCCCGGGTGAGGGTCACCCTGTTGGTGAAAGCACCTTCAGGACTGGGTACTTTGCCAGAAGGGCTACACTGAGCATCAAGAAATCATTCCCCTTCTCTCCTCTGGTGGCTTCATTCCTTTCTTGTGGGATTTTCTGCAGAGCAGTGTGGAGGGCTGGCAGGATGGGTCGTGGTGTTGATGGGTGGTTTGGGAAGGGATTAGTGACGCTTCGGGGGGTTGTTTGGGTTGTTTAAATTCCAGACGTAGCCCTGTGCAATGACAGCATTTACTTTTCCTCTGCAACGCTGCTCTGGGGCTATTTAAGGGGAGATTTGGCTCAAACTGGGGCTGGGAGAGACGCAGGGAGCTGTGCTGAGCATCTTTGTCCCTACAGAGGAAAACAAGGAAAAGTTGTGTGTGATGAACAAAAACCTTGGAGAACAAACTCGGCTGCCTGGGGATTTGGTTCGGAGGAGACGCAGTGGTTTCCTTCCCCCGCCGTGACCCAGAGCCGCTGGGAAGCGGCCGAGCAGAATTTAGGGCAGCAGGCGGGAGACGCTCCATCCCCGGCACCATGTCCAAAGGGTTTTAAACTCCCCTGTTCCCCTCCCTTGCTTTGCAGTTCACTTGTTTTTCTTGATTTTGGGGCATTCTGTCGAGTCACCCTTATTTTATTTTGTTGTTTCTTTGCTGGGAAGAGCCGCTGCCTCCCAATGGAACAGGCTATTTTTAGATAAAAGAAGAAATGAGGACATTAGGCTTAGGAATGTGTGATAAGGGCTTAATTTTCCTCCTTTTTTTTAGTTTTATTTTTTATTTTTTTCTTTACGGATTTGCTAAGTGCTGCCTCTTCTAGAGCCAGAGCACAAAGTCCGTATTCCCAGTGCTCTGGGGGACTTTGCCTGTCGCTCACGTATTTACCTGGGTCAAAATAAACACCTTTTTTCCTATCAGAAGAGCCGAAGAAACATTTCCAGGGGGGGTCTAACTAAGGTGTGGGTGCTGTTGGTTGCTAACCAGAGGTGTTAACTGCTGGAGGAAGATAACACCAGTTAAACTGGCATGGTTTTACTGGCGTCAGCCCTCTAAAAAGCAACATGAGGTTGTCTCAAGCGTGGGGGAAGCCGCAGCAGAAGTGAGCTGACCTTGCAGGTGCTTTAATGTTGGAACTCGACACAGGCCAGTCACAGTTTTATAAGGACATTAGTGCTAAAAATCATTATTTCCTGTGCTTCGTGTCTGTTAATTGGTAAGTTGAAAGCACAACCAGGATTTATTACCCCCCCTTAGAAAACCATGTGCCTCCGCATGCCCAAGATAACCCTTGCCATAGCACTCAGATAAAGACGTTGCGGATTAGATCCTTTTTGCAGGAGCTTAATAACCTGCTGTGGCTGCTACAGTCCCAGTACCAGCCATGGGAGGAACCAGAACCCCCCTGTGATGCTCACACAGGAGTTTCTCCTCAGGGTAATGCTATTTTCCATGTTTTTAAACATGAAGCTCCTTTCTCCTAAAGGGCCATTGTCATGGAGAAGGGATTTTCTTGAAAGGCTGGGAAGGATGTTCCATCACTGCTTTAACTCCTGGGTACGAGCAGGTCAAGCCTGGTGTGTACAAGCTGCTGGAGAGGAGATTGGCCTATGTGAAATGGGGTTTCCTCCACCTGGACAGACCCTTGGCCTGTACCTTCCTCAAGTCCTATTGCTCAATGGTTTGAATTTTCTTTATTTTTTTTGGTTTAGCTTAAATCTCTTCCTAATTAACTTGAAGCTGATAAAAGACTGCTTTTTTTTTTTTTTAGCTCAAAAAGCCCAGTCCAAGTCTGCACGTGTATTTGCTTTGGCCTAATTAAATCCTTTTAAAAATCACACTGTAATTAAATTGATGAAGTTGTGCATATCTCTGGTCCTTCCTCGGGCTGCCCAGCATACGCTGTTGAGGAATCAGACTAGTTTGGGCTTAAAGGGACCTTCGAAGCTCACCCAGTCCAACACCCTGCAGGGAGCAGGGACATCTGCACCTAGAGCAGGTTGCTCAGAGCCCGAAGGGCCAACCTGACCTGCAGTGGTGCCAGGGATGGGGCTTCTCCCACCTCTCGGGGCAACCTGGGACAGGGTCTCACCACCCTCAGTGTCAAACATTTCTCCCTTCTCTCTGGTCTGAATCTCCCTCTCTCAGTGGAACCCATCACCCCTTGTCCTGTCCCAACAGCCCGTGCCCTTGGAAAAAGCCCCTCCCCAGCTTTCCTGGAGCCCCTTTCAGCACTGACAGGCCGCACTAAGGTCTCCCCGCAGCCTTCTCTGCTCCAGGCTGGACACCCCCAGCTCTCTCCCCTCTCCTCCCAGCAGAGGGTTCCACCTTCCCATCACTCCTGGGGCTCCTCTGGCCCCGCTCCAACAGCTCCATGTCTCTGCTGGGCTGAGGAGCCCCGAGCTGGAGCCAGCCCTGCAGGGGGGTCTCCCCAGAGCAGAGCAGAGCGGCAGGATCCCCTCCCTGGACCTCCTGGCCATGAGGAACACTCACTCTCTTTACAGTGATAAACGAGTGGTCACTTACTGTCTCTCAATGCTCTTTGTGAGCCATGAAGGAGCAGTTTTCTTCCAAGTCTTGTCTCAAAGTCTGCTGGGTTATGCCCAGCCCCAGAAGAGCCCCTTTAACGAGCTGGGGCTGTTCTGTGCTCCAGTGCTCACTGTGGACTGCGGTGCCATGTGAGGGAATTAATATTCCCAGCCGCTTTGCAGAGCTTCATCTCGCTCGCAGGCTAGTGCGAAGCGGTCCCAAAATAGCCGCGATTAATCACAGGAAATTTGTGTTATTCAGTTTTTTCCCAGATAATTGTTTACTACCACAGATGTTACAGGAATAAAATGGTGATAAAGGCCACGGATGGATAGTTGGGAGCTGAAGGTCAGACTTCTGGGTGTCCAAGCTCCATCCCTTGCATGAGTGTGACAGCCTGGGCTGGAAATGAGCCTGTTAAAAATGAGCCATCCCGAATTCTCCCTTCGGTGCAGGCTTGGCTGCAGGGTTGCCGCTGGCTGTTCTGGTGCCCCAGGTCTTGTTCCTGTCATCCCCATCGCTTGTCCTAACAGCTGAGTGTTGGTACATTCAAACCGTGAGGAGAGGTGGAAATACCTTCCTTTCCCCTTGTTAGATGATAATGGGCAGGGAATGATGGAGGAGGAAGGGTCAGGAGGAGGTGTGGGAGGAGACAGCAGTTCATGTGTAGATGCGCAGCAGAAGAGGACACCCTGGAACAGTAAATAACCCTGGTTTAGCACCGAAATGTTACCAAAAAGGCAAATAAACGCCATCTCCCTCTGCTTAGAATTGGTAATAATGAATTAATGAACCAGCCTGGGACAAGGCAGGAGCTGGTAGGAGAAGGGCTGGGCAGCACCTCGGCTATCTGAGTGCAGGTCTGATCTAGATGAACATTATAAACATCTTTTTAAAATTATTATTATTATTATAAGGAGAAAGGCTAAGAAAAATGTCTCTGCAGTCTGTTTCTGGATTTATTGCTTCCAGCGGTTTTCAATTAGCTTCTTCATCAGGGCTTCATGTTCCTCTTAGCAGAGCCAAAAGGTCTCCTCTTGGTCTTTACGTGGTGCTTTGGAGCCGCAAAGACAACCAGTAACCTGCGATGGATTGATTTGGTGCTGGAAAATAATTTGGGAGTGATAGAATATTGTCATGTTCTTATTTATTGATTTCCCATCACTTTTGTTCACCGTTAAACATGATGCTCCCACTCCACAGTGCGCTGAGGTGCTCGGTGAAGCCCCGGTGCGAGCAAGGAGCATCAAATGTCCGTGTATCAAGGAAAGTAAAGGTGTTCAGGGGTTCTTTGGGTTGATCCTTGTAAGCTCTACTGTTGAAACTGATTTTTTTAAAGTTGTTAGAGCAAAACCAGCCCTTCTTGAAAGCTTCTTGTCTGTGGTCTGTTGTTTTTTGGCTGTTGATTTCCTCCTTATCCTAGAGAAATGTGGTATTTGCAGAGAATTATAGGAATTGAGAGCAAAATCGTGATCTGTTCTGTGAGGTGGGTTCTGTGAGGTTCTGTCTGAGGTTCTGTGAGGTTGTGTTCATGGAGGTGTCTCAAGTTGCAGCAGTTGGATCTAATTTAATGTGCTCCTAAATTTTGGAATGATGAAGATTTGGGGTTGGTTTTTTTCCCCCTTTTTGGGCAGCTCTTTGAAAACAAATCTAAATCTTGAATAAAAAGTATTTTGCTGGCTTCTAGTTAGGAGGTTAAACTCAGGAAGCGGGAGCTGACCTGGCTGGTGAAAGGAAACCAGCAAAAGTCTAACAGTGAAACAGCTTCCCATAATCATCTGAGAAGGAAAAACTCAAAGTCCTGTGGCTGGACAGCGGTGAAAACAAAGGACGTTTGTGCTCAGGAGCTGGTAAATGTGCTGCTGCTTCGGAGGGCTGAGCAGTGAAATGGGCAGTGGTGATGTCTGGGTGCAGCCTCGAGAAGATGACTTTGCTCTCAGTTGGAATGTGGTTCGTTTTTATGTGGTTTTCGGAGCACAGCTTTTGTTGTGGAAGAACAAGGTGCTCCTTCATCAGAGTTTAAAAAAACCTCAAAACTTGTTTGAACTCACACTCCTTGACTCACTTGGGCTGTTTTTGTCATGAAACAAGGTACGGCACCATGAGCGACTTCATTTAGGTGTAGAACTGGGGACTTCTCCCCATCCCGCTCTGCCACTCACTTCTCTCATGTTGCTCTTCCCATCCAAGGCTGAGCTTTATTTACTTCTTTTCCCCTGGGTTTTTTGATTGCAGATGAGTCCAGCTCACGTGAGGGGGAGAAGCAGGATGGGGAAGGTGCTTTTTTACCAGTTAGAATGTTGCGGTTTATCCCAGTGCTCAATTAACAAAGCTGCTCTTTAAAACCTTGGCCTGGAGGTGGGAGTGAATGAGGTTTAAAGCTTCCTTTGAAGAAACTTGGACTAGAGGCAGCAGAGCGAGAAGCTGGTTAACAGTTTGTCTTCTCTGTGCTGCCCCGTGGTGGGGATGAGAGCTGACCTCTTAAAGGATAGTTCACCATCATGGGACTGCAGCTCTTCCCATTTCTTGGGATCTGGGAGGGAGAACAGGCAGGTTTGGCTCCAGTTGCTGTGACAGAGGTTGAGCCTCAGAGTGATGACAGCCCTTCTGCTGGAAAGGTTGGTTAAACACCAGAATCCCCTTCGTGGGATTTTCTCTCCCAGGTGGCTCATAAGAGCAACAAGGAAAAGCAGGGTTATGTTGTTGCATTTTGGAGAGCTCATGCTGAAAGACAGTGGAAATCACAGTCGAGGAGCTGGATCTTGTTGCCACCCTTTGGGGTCTTAAAGACCAGAGTTTGACGGGATGGGCAGCAGCTCCCCGTGGTAGAATAGGCTTTTTTATTCTTATTTATTTATGCTCTGGATATTACTGTGTGGTTCCATGGGAGCCTGAGTGAGGGCTGTCGTCCAGACCTGGTCTGATCCTGCCCTTGCCCTGGGGCTGGTCTGGCAGAACAAACACGTTCAGGCAACACCAACAACTGAAAGCGATCCCTTCTGTCAGGATTAGAGTTCCGGCACTCTCAGCTCCCCCATCAGCTGGCTGCAGCATCAGTGAGGGCCAGTGCTGGCCCAGGGCAGGAGAGAAAGAGAGGTTGTGGGAACAGGGTTGCAGTAGGATGGGTCTCAGCTGCTGAAACATGTCTTTAGGTGGGTGCTGCTGAGCTTGCACCAGGCAAGGATCAGAGGAGACCAGTGCTGTAGCCGAGCAAACAATGACCCTGAGCTGCAGAACTAGCGTCCTGAAAGCCTCCGCAGCTTTGCAGATTGAAATCTAATCCTAAAATAACACCTCATGGAATCAGAGACTGGTTTGGGTTGGAAGGGACCTTCAAAGCTCATCCAGTCCAACCCCCTGCAGGGAGCAAGGACATCTGCAACTAGAGCAGGTTGCTCAGAGCCCCAAGGGCCAACCTGACCTGCAATGGGGCCAGGGATGGGGCTTCTCCCACCTCTCAGGGCAACCTGGGACAGGGTCTCACCACCCTCAGTGTCAAACATTTCTCCCTTCTCTCCAGTCTGAATCTCCCTCTTCCAGTTGAACCCATCACCCCTTGTCGTGTCCCAACAGCCCCTGATGAACAGCCCCTCCCCAGCTTTCCTGTAGCCCCTTTCAGCACTGACAGGCCGCAGTAAGGTCTCCCCGCAGCCTTAGTAAGTACTCCCCGCAGCCTTCTCTGCTCCAGGCTGGACACCCCCAGCTCTCTCCCCTCTCCTCCCAGCAGAGGGTTCCACCCTCCCATCACTCCTGGGGCTCCTCTGGCCCCGCTCCAACAGCTCCATGTCTCTGCTGGGCTGAGGAGCCCCGAGCTGGAGCCAGCCCTGCAGGGGGGTCTCCCCAGAGCAGAGCAGAGCAGAGCAGAGGGGAGGATCCCCTCCCTGGACCTGCTGCCCACGCTGCTGGGGATGAGCCCAGCACACGGGTGGCTTCTGGACTGCAAGTGCACATTGCCGGCTCCTGACCAGCTTTCCTCACCCCCAGAACCCCCAAGTCCTTCTCCAGAGGGCTGCTGTCATGCATGTTTGAATTTACAGCCTTTTTCCCCCTTCCTTAGTCCCTGTACTGACATTTGCACCTTTGTCAAGTGGGTGTAAAATCCTGCTTTTCTGTTTAATTCTATTTATGTTGTTTTTCTCGCTGCGTATCACAACGACAAAGGCAGTGGAGAAGTCGAGACCATTTAGCTTTAAAAAGCCCCCCTTTCTGTTCTTGGTTAAGCCACATACTTTCACCTGCCCTGAATTCTCTTCTCGCTGCTCGGCGCTGAGCGAGTGCAGGAGGACGGGCCGTGGGAGAGGGACGATGGTATGTGGGAGCACTCAGGCTAACGATGAGGGACCAAGTGAGTCACACCTTAGTCACGCCGCTCCCTGCACCACCAGCAAGTGCCGGGCAACGGGGATGTGGAGGCCAGCGGCATCCTTACACTGAAAATAAAAGTAAGGCAGCAAAATGTCAAGCCAGAAAATACGAGAATTAGTGTTAATTAAATCAATGCTAATTAAAAGTCACTGGGATTTTTTTTTTCCTGGGTTTATCTGAAGCTATTTTGTTTAGTTGTGGGTTTTTCTTGGTTTTTTAGTGCAGAACATGGAAAAATAGCAGTGAGTTTCGTGAGCAGCTGAGAACGGGGTGTTGACGTGTGAGGTGGTGGACAGCAGCGTGCAGGAGCGCTGCCTGAACGGACAGGCAGCTCTTACTGGTGTTTCTCTGTGCTTTCATGGGTTCAGCA
>NW_010405211.1:30007-32467 GCF_000710305.1 Buceros rhinoceros silvestris | reverse complement strand
GAGAATCAGCAGCGTGCTTCATAAAACTGCGCCAGGCTGTGATTAGACGCTGCTCTCGCTGCTGTATCTGTGTCCCAGCCTGTTATTTATAGCAATGCTGCTGCGTTACCGGTGCGAAAATGCAGTGTGCCTGCACGTGGCTGAAGAGTACCCAGGTCCCGATACTCAGAAAAGCACATGGAGGTCTGTGCCCTGTGTCCTTTAGAGCTGCCCAGGGTCTTTTCAGACTCATCTTCTCCATCTCTCAGACTGTTCCCTGTTCTCTAGAGCCCTTTCTGCTCCTTCAGACACTTCTCTGCTCCCGGTGAAAGCGTCTTCACCAGATTTTTCACTGTGTTATCGTTACGCGAACGCACCTAGATTGAATTTTTCCAAATGTGCCTCTAGAACAAGCCTACAGCATGAAGTTTTGGGTTCTTTTACCCATGTAAAGGTTCACAGTTCATCTTCTCTGTGTTTGGGTCAGGATCAGCACCAGGGAACCCAGTTTAGTGCCTGGACAACTCTGCAAAAACTCGGTTTGTCTCGTCTTTTACCTTCTTCATTCTTCCCATCAAGGACAAAACTACTCATGCCGCTGATGAGACTTTAAACTCTTTTTAGAGCCTTTGAAAATGTATTTTTTTTCTCCCAGTGTACAGGTGGAGGAGTTTCTTCACACTAATCTCACCTCCAAATCAGGGAGTGTGTGGTGAGATGGGCACTAGCGGGATCAAGGACGAGCGGCCCCAGGACTGTGTTAAAGACACACGGGGTGGGAATTCCTTGGGCAGCATTGCTCAGCAAGGGAGGTCAGGAACTGCACGGTGGGTTTTGGTGGCCTCAGTCATTTCCCAGGAGTCCCATAGGGAATATTTCATTTTGGGGGAAAAAGTAAAGGGGTTTTTAGCAGCTTGATAGCATCCCTTTATTAAAGCACCTCTACTGTGTCCTGTTAATAGTGACGCTGCTGTTAGCAGGGTCTGAGACCTCATCTTGTCCTTTCAGACTAGTGAAGAACTTCTATAATATTTCTTTTCAATTGCTACTTCGTTCTGCAAAGGAAATAAATACTTTCTCTGCAGTGGGTGAAAGGCAATTTCTAACCAAACACATTTCATTTTTTTTTTCCTTTGTCTTCCAGACTTCATTTTATGGCCGATTCAGGCACTTCTTGGACATCATCGATCCACGCACTCTCTTCGTTACTGAGGTAATGTCTTCACCCCTTGTTTTTGGAAAGTACCGTTTATTAGACAGGTTTAGATTAAAAACAATTTCTCCTGTGAACAGCATGGGTAATGAAGCCAGGTTTCCAGGGGCTCTGTGTCTCACAGTCAATTGATTGCCCAAGGGAGCGCTGGAAAAGCCACCATAGAAACTTGCTTTGTATTAGACGTCAGCGAATCCACACCTGTCAGCCCCCTCATCTCCCTCTAGTGACTGGTGAAACCCTGAACTGGTTTCAGTCAAACTGGCCAGTGATGTGTCATCTCAGGAGGAAAATTCCTACAAGGAACAAAATGCGGGTGAGTAGATGAGAGAGTGAATATGAATTCTGGGGAGCTGGGTGGGAGCTGGGAGCTCGGTGGCTCCGCTCAAGAAGACCTTTTCTGAGCAGTGCTGGGATTTTTCCTTTGTTATTCAACGGCTGGTAATAGGCTTTTGGGATCTGGCTCATTTAGTGTTGTCCAGCTTTATTGCATTTCTCTGCCTTCATAATATAGTGACTAATACTCCTTCAGAAGAAACGTTTCTGCTGGTGGTCTTCAGTTCTGCCTGTTGGCCAGAAAAAGTAGAGTTTTGCTTTCAGTGAAGGACAGCTGCTGCTTCCTTTTGCTTTTTTCCTCTTTTTTCTTTTCTTTTATTAAGGCAGTGTAGTTTATGATGAAAATCTTACTGGGGCTGGAGCATCTCCCCTGTGAGGACAGGCTGAGAGAGCTGGTGTTTTCAGCCTGGAGAAGAGAAGGCTCTGAGAAGAGAAATCTTAATGTGGCCTTTCAGTGCTTAAAGGGAGCTCCAGGAAAGCTGGGGAGGGGCTTTTCATCAGGGGCTGTTGGGACAGGACAAGGGGTGATGGGTTCAACTGGAAGAGGGAGATTCAGATTAGAGAGAAGGAAGAAAATTTTATGCTGAAGGTGGTGAGACCCTGGCCTGGGAGAAGAGAAGGCTCTGAGAAGAGAAATCTTAATGTGGCCTTTCAGTGCTTAAAGGGAGCTCCAGGAAAGCTGGGGAGGGGCTTTTCATCAGGGGCTGTTGGGACAGGACAAGGGGTGATGGGTTCAACTGGAAGAGGGAGATTCAGATTAGAGAGAAGGAAGAAAATTTTATGCTGAAGGTGGTGAGACCCTGGCCTGGGTCACCCAGAGAAGCTGTGGATGTCCCATCCCTGGCAGCATTCAAGGCCAGGTTGGTCCTTGGGGCTCAGAGGAACCTGCTGTAATGGCAGGGGTAACCGGCCCTAGGAGGGGCTTGGGACTA
>NW_010405211.1:9318-29837 GCF_000710305.1 Buceros rhinoceros silvestris | reverse complement strand
CCAACCCAAACCAGTCCGTGATTCTGTGAATATGTATGTGCAAACAATTCCTCAAACTCCAGCAGCTGAACTGCTCTTTGGAGCTAGCGATGAACTGACTCCGGTTCCTTACATGCTGTGATGGTGGGGGGCAAAAAGATTCAAGGCAGATTTCAATAATCTCTTTCTTCTAAATCAGTTGGCTTTTTCCAAAAGCATAAGACGTATCTTTTTGTTCATTTTGAGTATCTTTTGTATGTGTGACCAAGAGAACTGCAGACAAAGCAGCTTTTTTTCTGCTTTCCCAAGTAAAAGGTTCAGAAGGCTGCTCACAGAAAAAGGACCTGGGGGTGTTGCTCAACAGCAGCTGAAGAGGAGCCAGCAGTGTGCCCAGGTGGCCAAGACAGCCAGCGGCATCCTGGCTTGTACCAGCACTGGTGTGGCCAGCAGCACCAGGACAGAGATTGTCCCCCTGTGCTGGGGGCACAGGGAAGGGCACACCTTGAGTACTGTGTCCAGTTTTGAGCCCCTGACTCCAAGAAGGACATCAAGGGGCTGGAGCGTGTCCAGAGAAGGGCAGCGGAGCTGGAGCAGGGTCTGGAGCACAAGTGCCCTGAGGAGCAGCGGAGGGACCTGGGGAGACGGTTGAGCCTGGAAGAGTCTCAGGGGAGACCTTCTGGCTCTCCACAAATCCCTGACAGGTGGTTGGAGGGAGGTGGGGATCTGTCTCTTCTCCCCAGAAACAAGCAACAGGACAAGAGGAAACAGCCTCCAGTTGCTCCAGGGGAACTTGAGGTTGTCCCTGAGGAACCATTTCTTGGTTTCCCGTTGGGGTTGTGCAGGGCTGTCGCAGGCTGCCCAGGGCAGTGGTGGAGTCCCCATTCCTGGAGGGGTTGATCAGCCGTGTGGAGGTGGTGCTGAGGGCCAGGGGTCAGTGGGGACCTGGCAGTGCTGGGGGAGCGGTTGGACTCAATGAGTTTAAAGGTCTTTTCCAACCAAAACAATTCCGTGATTCTATGATTTTTATCCTGGAGTCAGCTGTCAAGGTCTAAGCGCTTCAAGCAATTCTCGACCCCAAACTGAACCTCGAAAAACAAGGGATGTTTGATGACCTTCCATGGCATCTAGTAAGCATAGGTCTGAACTTCATGGTTGTAAGGAATGGCTTGGTGGGTTTTTGAGGGAGGAAATACCTTCTGCCCATTTACTATGGGAGTTTGAATTATCTGACAGTGATGCTTCAACAGACCTTTTGCAGCACGTTCTGTGAAGTCTGCATGAGTTCTCTTGCCCTAGAGAAGTCTCCTGCCAAAGTAGACATGAACACTTGGGGTCACGGGAAGCACTTCTCGGAGCACAAAAGCTGCATTGTTGGTTGTCCTGCTCTCTGTATCCCATCTTCTGCTTTAAAATCCTTCGTGTGTATCTACATAAATCTGTTTGGTTTCCTTTGATAATTTAGGTGGCAAATTAAAAATCTAGCAGGGGTTTGATGAGAAGGCAGCCGTTTACAGAGAGAGCGCCTTCCCGCTGACAGATGGCTGCATCTTTCAGGCCCAGGGTTCTCGGGGAACAAATAAATCACTGTTTGTCTTGGAGGAGCTCGCTAGCAAATGGAAAAAAACAGTAGATAAATGAGCGTCTAATGAGAATGGAGGTTAATCCCAAGCAAGATGCTGGGAAATGTAATAATATTTTCTTTTTCTGCATCCGTTTTTTTAATCGCTGTGTGTTACATCATTGCATCCTACTGGTGACTGTGTTTTGAGGAAGGACAAAGTGATCCCTCTGATCGGGGGAGACCAAGCACAGCGATATCGAGTGTAATTAGTCTCAGTGACAATCCTCTCTTATTCATTTCTCAATACAGCAAATTCTCAACACAATTAAAAACTTCCTCATCTTTTAGAGGTTCTTAAGCACTAATCCTCAGGGGACGTGTGCCAAGTGCTGGGTTATGTTTGTAGCTGTGCCTTGCGTTTCTGTGACTGCCTGAAAAAGAAGGCATGTAACAGCACTGGTGTGGCCAGCAGGACCAGGGCAGGGATTGTTCCCCTGTGCTGGGGGCACAGGGAAGGGCACACCTTGAGTACTGTGTCCAGTTTTGAGCCCCTGACTCCAAGAAGGACATCAAGGGGCTGGAGCGTGTCCAGAGAAGGGCAGCGGAGCTGGAGCAGGGTCTGGAGCACAAGTGCCCTGAGGAGCAGCTGAGGGACCTCGGCAGGTTCAACCTGGAGGAGTCTCAGGGGAGACCTTCTGGCTCTCCACAACTCCCTGACAGGAGGTTTGAGCGCAGTGGGGATCAGTCTCTTCTCCCCAGGAACAAGCAACAGGACAAGAGGAAACAGCCTCCAGTTGCTCCAGGGGAACTTGAGGTTGTCCCTGAGGAACCATTTCTTGGTTCCCCGTTGGGGTTGTGCAGGCCTGTCGCAGGCTGCCCAGGGCAGTGGTGGAGTCCCCATCCCTGGAGGGGCTGATCAGCCGTGTGGAGGTGGTGCTGAGGGCCAGGGGTTAGTGGGGACCCAGCAGTGCTGGGACTTGATGAGCTTAAAGATCTTTTCCAACCTAAAAAATTCTGTGATTCTGTGTCTTGTGTGAGGCATGTGGCAGGGGCAGCCGGAAACCAGTCGCTCCAGTTTTATCTTTAGTGGGTTCTGGCAGAATAATTTTCTGTTTCCAACTTCCCTACCAATTTGAGTAGCTTTCAGAGTCCTGTGATACCGAAACAAGGCACCGACCTTGTGTCAATATTGTGTGTAACCTCTAAAGAGGAGCTTTTCTGGTATGCTAATTCATAGCACTACCAGCTTTCTAATGAAATAATCCTTTGGCAGCTGCAAATTTGCAGACTTTGCCAATAAGGGGGAAACGTCATTTCAGAGGCCGAGCCCAGCAAGTCCTGTCGTTGAGACCATGAGAAATGCTTCAGTGGGTGCGACACCTGTTCTTGAAATGTGTGAGGTTAAAACGATTGGAATAATACTTTTAATTGCTGGGTAATCATGGTCTACCTGGAGAAGCTGTAGGGACCAGCAGACATTTTGATAAGGTAACACATCCCATGTGACGTGAGCCTGGCCAACCTGTTACTGCTCTGCGGGAAGCTCTTCATGGAGGAAGCTCTGAATCTGGTAATAATTCTAAGCAAAAGTGAAATAAGAATTAAACTGCGCTCAGAGGGGCTGTGTTATCTGCTTGTGCTTCTTCTCATTGTTCAAAGTGTAGCTCTGTAGAGCGCCGAGCATCTTGCATTCCCATATTTGGGTTTAAAATGGAAGCGGGATTAGATGTATGTTATTTATATGAACGATACCTTCTTACTCAGCAGATTGACTGTCTGTGTTTATTCAGTGTCACATCTGCTGGCTCTACTCGAACAAAAAGTTTCTGGCTCCTGTTGTCTGTCGCTGTGGATCCAATACAATAGGGCCAGCTGGAGTCACGTCTGCCGTATGGATCATCCGTAGAGTGGCAAGATGAAAGCGGAAGCTGTGGAGTTGCTGATGGCAAAGCACAGCTGGATTCCCCTACCCTGCATCATGTTTGTGGTGCCGGTGGCCAGAAGACTCTTGCTTTGGGTCGCGAGCCAGAATGTCATATTTGATCCGATCATGAAACCAGTGAAACCCACTGGCATGTGGCGGAGCACCACTGGGCTAACACAGCCTTGAAATACCGACACAAGCCCCTGTCCCATCAGTGGGTTTTCTCTTAAGAGCCATGAATGCAAAACTTGACTCCCTGTTGACTCTGTAGCAGCAACGTCGTAGTGCTATTGGCATAATGACTCTTACTACAGTCTGTATGTGCACATACGGGCTTCTGAAGGCAGCTCTAAGCCATGTGGAGGCATCTGTTGAGATCCAAGAGAAGACAAGGCACAGATCTTTCAGGCAGAAATAACGTACCCTTGAGCAAGGAGGACAAGGCAACAAATCAGTAGAAAAGGGTTAGATGGAGGTGTCTGATGCACATACATCTGTGCAGTCATCTATGGACAACGCAGTTGTCCTCAGTCCCACCAGAGTGCTAGAGTGATGGCTGTGAGGGACCCATGGGCTAATTCTCTGCTGACACCTCTGGTTTTGTTGTCTCTCCTCTTCTCTTTGGCATGCCAAACTAAGCCCCTAGTAACATGGTCCTTCAGCAGCTCCTTCTGCAAAGTCTGAACTGTTCTGCTGATGTAGTCCTGCAAGGGTACCCCAGGCAATGACCTTCTGAGTCAACACCCATTGGCCTGAGTCAGGGCAGAGCTGGTTCCGTTAGCTCTTTGCACTAAAACTTGTGGGTTAAATCTAGGCCGGTTCATTCAGACTGAGTCAGGTCATGGCTTCTGGCCATGCAGCCAGCTAATGTGGCTCATGCCATGCTCTTCCTCTCCAAAACGTCCCTGCTGGCAGCTGTCCTGGCCCATGGTAACGTGGGAATTGCTTGGTAGGGGGCTGGATGTTCTGAATTAAAACTATGCCAGAGATGATGCTGATGCAGAGTCCTGCCTGGGCTCTGTCTTTTGTAAGAGCACATCCGTACCCATAAAACCCAGGCTTGTGGGTCAGTGGTTGCCCATTGCATACTTCTCATGGGCTTAGGGACCTGAGCAGTGGTTCATATCTTGGGTGTTTTCCAGCTGTGTTCAGCCCACGAGGCAACAGTTGAGCCTTTTTCCAGAGACCCGTTGTTGTCAGGTGGTGTTTCCCAGGTGGATGTGGCTGTGGTGGAGCACCAAGCGTGGGGCTTGTGCTTCTGAATCGCTGAGCGTGGTAGATCCCCAGCGCTGCTTCTGGGCTTAGGTTTGTGAGAACATCCTCCGGATGCAGATGGTCTGTCTAGCACCCTATTGTGAGAGCTGAGACCCCATCACCCACCACTAGAAGTGCTCTAGTTGTTATGAGAAAAGGAGGACGAAAGAAATGTTACATACCAGTAAAAACAGCGGCTGCATCTTTATTTTTGAAGCGATGCTGTAAAAACTCGAGTGACATGTCGTCCTACAGATAACAGCAGAGAAATCAAGCAACAATAAACATGGAAACAGTGGCACAACCTTGTAGACAGACCCTTTTTTTCCCTGTTAAAATGGAGATGAAGTGTAATCTGAGACATTATCAACAATCATAATAACACCACACCGTGCAAAAAGCCAGGGAGCAGAGCTGGTTGGCATTTGGAGCTGTCGCACGCTGTGAAATTATTTCTCATTTTGTGAGGCTGTGGTTGAACAAGCATGTTTGACTTTTCTAGAAGGGATAGAAGGCAATCGTGTCCTGTCACTACTGAGCCCGTGAGTCGTTCGCTAAAACTACCTGAACGCCTCCAAGCCATGTGAAAGGCGTCTTCTCACCATGGTCCTTGTGTTTGATTTGTTCCTGTGCCACTTTTGTCCACCTCGCAACCCATGGGCAGCGTCGCTCTAGGACTCTTTGAGAAAGTTCCCCTCGCTCCCCATGGAGCTGAAAGAAGAAATTCATGAAGACTGCGATTTTAAAAGCAAAACTGGGCTTTTTTGTTTTCTGTTTGTTACCACACTAAACAAGATGGGATCTGGCCAGGGTTGTTATAGTAACTACTAAGATTTCCTCAAGAGAAGGAGCAAAAAAAAATAGAATACGGCCCCATTCATCTATTACTTCCAGTTTTTCATTCAGAGTTACATGCTGTTCTGTGGAGATAATTTGCAAGACGCACAGTGTAGGTAATTTCAGCGACAAAAACACGTACCAGTAATGAGCACAAATGGCTCTCCAGAATGTTGGGCTGGCTCTTCTGGCTCATTTTCTAGCTTTGGAGGCAGGAAGGGTTGTCTTCCCTGGATCTGCAGTCATTAGTCATTCATCTGTCTGGCTTTTCACCTCTGGATTATCACGCTGTCTGCAATATTCTACAATTATAGTTTATTGATACTCATGCCAGGTAACAGCTTTTTCCTGATATGATATTTTTACACAACTGCAAAGCCAGTAAGGCAAGGAGCTACGAGGAAAAACCTCAAAAGGCACAAGTCTTGTTCTGATCTCGTGCCTTCACAGGTCAGAAATGCCTGAAAGAGCCTAAAAATCCTGTTTGTTTCTCCTGCCTGCAGTGCTTCAGAGTTTTATGGTGATCAGCCAACACTCTTGGCTGGTCTTTCTTGTAGTTGGTCATTCCAGCTACAGAGCCTTGCAGGTTTTGCAGAAATTTGAATCTGCCCAGAAGATCATGGCCACGTGTCTGTGCTGTTGGATTTCATCCCATGTGCCCATTTCTCGAGGCTGGTTTTTCTTCTGTATGAGTCCTTCTGGAGAAGCCGTACATCACTCAATGCTGCATTACCAGAAAATACCATCATCGTTCTTAACTCTCCCTTTTTATCCAGTGTTAGGAGGACTTGGCTTAAATAATAACATCTCATTTCTCTCTCTGGTATATTGGATAGGCATGAAAAAGTATGACCAGTGATGGGCCTTATCCACTAAAGTATTTTCAGTTAGTACAAACAGTCAGTCCTTCTCCCAAGGAACAAGTGATAGGACAAGAGGAAATGGCCTCAAGTTGCACAATGAGAGGTTGAGATTGTCACTGAGGAACCATTTCTTCCCCGTTGGGGTTGTGCAGGGCTGTCGCAGGCTGCCCAGGGCAGCGGTGGAGTCCCCATCCCTGGAGGGGCTGATCAGCCGTGTGGAGGTGGTGCTGAGGGACAGGGGTCAGTGGGACCTGGCAGCGCTGGGGGAGCAGCTGGGCTCGATGATCTCAAAGGTCTTTCCCAACCCAAGTGGTTCTGAAAGCAGTGGAGGTGCTTAGGGGAGACATTATTCCTGCTTATTTTCTTGCTCTTCCCTTGTGGCATGTTGCGGGCACTGCTGGAGGAAGTTTGAGTTGGGCAGATGTTTGTTCTGGACCAGTAATGAAAGCTTTTGTATGTTAAGTCATTCTCTGATTTTTGGAACAAGGCACAGTGTTTCCAGAGGCAGCTTTGTTTCGGTGAAATGGGTGGTTGCCTGGCCTTTGAGGAAGGGGGTGGTTCTTGAACACACTCCATCATCCCTCACCTTTGTAAAATCTGTAAAAACTGATGAATGTGAACTCTTGTGAATGTCACAATGCCCCAATAAAATGGGACAAGCTGAGTCAGAGAGCCAATTTCAGGCCAATGCACCCAGAAACAGAGCAGAAACCAGAAGATTTATCACACGTGTGTGGTGACACAGGGCTGGGATCTGTGGCTGTTAGTGCTGACTTCGGCATTAGCACCCAAGACTAACAAGCCCCATCATTTTGCCAAGAACAGGTATTTTATTGCAGAGGTTGTTCCTCTCTGATGCTAAGCCTCTTTGTACGGACTCTCACTTCTGCTGAGTGCCTGCCAATCAGCACAGGAATATATAAAATAGATAAAAATACCAGGGCTGGAACTATAAAAACACCGGGGTGCTGGTGATGTGAGCTCAGCCGGTGTAAAACCGGCCCCAGATCTCATCCCCATCCGCTCGCTCTGCAAAGTGAAGCAATTGCCACTAGTCGGTAAGTCTGGTGTGTGGAATGTTTTTGGGACAATAGTCAGTCATTAAGGGCCGTTGTGGGGCTGGGGAACTGCTGGTGCTTCCAAGGAAACAGCAAAGTACTCTTTGATGTTCTCATGAAAGGGAGAAAAGTAGTTTCCCTCCAGCCGGAGCCTTGACACGATTACGCTGAAAGCTCAGAGCTTTAGATGAGCCACCACCACACTCGGTGTTATTTTAGACAAATATTCTGTATTTATGAATCGTCCTCCGGCACTAATGTTAGAAAAGCTGCCAAAACGACAAAGTGAGTGTAGAAGCGTTGAACCGAAGTCACAGTTACTCATCTGCATGGCAGATAACCCACAGGAGGCTTTTGGGAATGTTTAGCTGAGTGATTTGTTTGGCTTCAAATATTCGGGAGGCATTACTCGGTGATCTGGTGCTTTCTGCAGGCTTGGATAAGCAGATTGAACCCCTCTGAAGCCACTCTTTGGATCCTCCTGACTTGTTCCTCTTTAGCTTGAACTGATCAAAGAATCTTTCTACCTGTCGACTTATGCCCTGTGGGGTTTTTTATTTCAAGAAATATATACAGTATATAGACTTGCTTTGCAAGATGTTAAACGCTGGCTCCCAGGGAGCTGCTCTTCTTCCCATGGCTGTGAAGAGATCAGGTTAAATTCGCTGTTTCGTCGCTTTTTAGTGGGCACCGAGTTCTTAGTGGTGATGCTTAATATGTGCAGGCTTCTGCTGTGCTCTTCGTTTTAGCTATACCTCCCCAGAACATGTACTAGGAGAGGGTGTGGGGGCAACGTTAGGTCTTCAGTCTAAGTGGTTTTCCTGTTAGCATCACTGGGAGGAGTGAATCTGAGTGGTGTGGGGTGATACCAGTGTCTGAGATGGGTATTGGCCATTGCACCCGAATGTAGCCAGTTTGTCTTAAACTCCATTTTCTACCATAAAGTGAGAACTCCTTCATCTCCCAGACATGGACCTGCTCGAGAGGCCATGAAGAAGATTAGGGGCTGGAACCCCTCTGCTGTGAGGAGAGGGGAGAGAGTTGGGGGTGTTGAGCCTGGAGCAGAGAAGGCTGCGGGGAGACCTTAATGCGGCCTTTCAGTGCTGAAAGGGGCTACAGGAAAGCTGGGGAGGGGCTTTTTACAAGGACAAGTTGTGATCAAGAGAGGGGTAACAGTTTTAAACTGAAAGAGTGAGATTTTGACTAAATCTAAGGAAGAAATTCTTCCCTGTGAGAATGGTGAGACCGTGGCCTGGGTTGCCCAGAGAGGTGGTAGAAGCCCCATCCCTGGAAACACTCCAGGTCAGGTTGGACCCTGGGGCTCTGAGCAACCTGCTCTAGTTGCAGATGTCTATGCCCATGGCAGGGGTGTTGGACTGGATGAGTGTTAGAGGTCCCTTCCAACCCAAACCGGTCTAATTCTGTGATTTATCAGATCTCTGGTACCACACTGAAGACTCTCAAGTTTTTATGATGTCTCCCAGAGTTGTATTGCGAGGGGGAGTTTATTCTATGTTTTGTTGTTTCTTCCTCTGCGTCACTTCTGTAGTTAGATACAAACCAGCAGGATTGTGCTAACCACCAAAACAAGTGTCTGTGTTTGCACGGAGGAAGATTTATTTCTATAACTTCAATTCGTTGCCTTCAATGAAACAACTGGGTGCAGGAGAAGCATTGCAGACCACACTGCTGTTTTATTTGCAGAGTCGGCTGAAGGAAGCCGTGCAGTTGTTGGAGGATTACAAGCATGGAACTTTGCCCCCAGGAGTCACCAACAAGGAGGTAAGAGGAAAAAAAAAACCTTTGTGAAATCTCTACCTCTTCCTAAAGCGGGGAGGATGAGGTGGGGTTTCAGTGGGATGTGCCACTGCAGGGCTTTTCTGGTGGGTCTACTGCCGTACTGACTCTGGTCACTTGATCGCTGACTTCTGCAATGTTGCTTCTGATCCCTTGCAGCAAAATGGCCAATGTGTTATCGCGAATTGGGTTGTTCTGACGTTCTCACCTGTTAAACGTCGCCGAGCAGAGGTGACAGCAAGGGGCTTTCAGTGAAAACATGCACCTGTTTTATTTAGAATAAGTAAAAACTTCGTGGTTTCTTCCTTGGAGTTATCGATGACCTTTGGGCAGTGCTAGTGCTCCCCGTTCCCTTGCCAGGTGTTCGTGTACGATTTAAAGAAAGGAAAGCCGATTTCTTTTCTTGGCTGAAGGAGACCTGGCTGTCAGTCCTGTGGGTTCCTGTACCACCAGCTGCGAGGCATTGCCCTATGCTCCTACTGCATTCCTGTTGGTTATAATAATTGCTGTTTCTTCACGGAAATAAATGTTTGGGCTCCACAGAACCCTCTGGATGTCCTAACGGTGTACACGATACCATTGGTAGTGGGACTTCCTGCTGGCTGATGTTCCTGCTGTTGGGATGGAAGCTGGAGGAGGTTGTGGAAACCCCACTGATGTGAGGGGCTTAGCAGGGTTTAGGCAGTTAACTGAGAAAAGGGTTGTTTTGGCCAGAACTTGATTCTGCTTTGGGGCAGAGGGTTGGGCTGGGGGGTGTCTCCAAGACCCTGTCAGTCCTGTTTTCTGGGCCTTTGTGTTCATATTCATGAACACATGAACCTCGTGGAAGGAGGGATGCCTGTGGCAGAGAGGCTAGAGTGTGTTTTGAGCCTTCTACCTCCAAATCAGTAGCATGAAACAAACCCCATCGATCTTCCTGTGGGTGTTATCTCAGACTCTTTTCCTTGTCCATCCACCTGTAGACACCTGACCATAACACCGACACAGGGGCTTTTTTTGCAGTGCGTTCTTGCACATCCAGCACAAAAGGCTGCAGTCCTGTGTAATTTCATGTAATATAAAGAACAGCGGGAGTTGATTGGCAGTCCTGCTTCAGGAGACAGAAGAAGCAGCTGTGCCAAAGGACCAGTGCACCTCCTGAGAAAACGGCAGTGGAGAGGGTAGAGAGCTCTTCTCCCACATGCTGCAGGTCTGCCCCGGTTTGAGCTAGAACAGAACTTGCTCTGTTCAGAGGTGTCACCGTCCAGCTCAGTCCCTGCGCAGTGACGGCCCTGTCTGAAGGTAATGATGTGTCTTTGCAGACAGTGGCTGCTCCTGGCAGTGACAGCGCTGGATGGTGACAGTCACGGCCAGGGTTGGGGTGCAGAACGGCTCTGGCTTGTACCTGCTGCTGTGCAGACTGAGGTCACTGCCCAACCCTGTGTCCCACGGTGCGGGGCAGTAAGGGAGAGGTCACAGCTGGGGGGAGGAGCGGACATGACAGGTGACCCCACACTGACCAACCAGGTGTGCCATCCCATAGACAGCGTCTTCGGGGTCAAGCTGAGGGGTCACAAGGGTCAATCTCTCTCTTTTCTTCAACGTCCGGTGTCTGAGGAGGACTCTGTCCGTTCTGCCTTCGATCCCAATCCGTGTGTTCCTGAATCCAGTTCTGGAATCCAGCTCCTGCATCCAGTGATCCAGTTCTGGAATCCAGCTCCTGCATCCAGTGCCCGGCTTCTTCGGAGCCCAGCCTGGGCCTTCCCCAGTGCTGCCACTGCATCAGTGGTGATGGGGACGTGGTGCCATCACAGGGGGGTTGGGTTGGGTATTGGGTTTGTCCGTATTTGTCTATATTTCATTTTATGTTATTGTTTCACTAAAGCAGTTTCAGTTTTCTTTTCCAATCCATGTGTCTCCCTTCCTCCTTTTCTCTTGGGTTGGGTTGGGTATTGGGTTTGTCCGTATTTGTCTATATTTCATTTTATGTTATTGTTTCACTAAAGCAGTTTCAGTTTTCTTTTCCAATCCATGTGTCTCCCTTCCTCCTTTTCTCTTCCCCTTTGAGAGGGGTTCCTAGACAGCATCTGTCATTTGTCCAGTGGTGTTATTGTTTCACTAAAGCAGTTTCAGTTTTCTTTTCCAATCCATGTGTCTCCCTTCCTCCTTTTCTCTTCCCCTTTGAGAGGGGTTCCTAGACAGCATCTTTCATTTGTCCAGTGGCTGGCCCAGCCCTAACCCGTGACAAAGTCAAATAACCTCTTTTATTTATTTTTTTAGGAGGCTTTGCTCTCCTGGCCTTCTGATGTCACTGCATTCTTTCAAACATAATCTAATGGCAAGAAAAAAAGAAACCAGGGTTGAGCAAAGGAGAAAAGTAGAGGATGATGTGGCAGCAGATGACTCAGTTCCCATCTGCCTGCAGGCTGGTGACATACAAGTCATTCGCTGTGGCAAAACCACGCAGACTTTTGACCTACATTTTGGGTTAGTGACAAACCTGAGACGTACCCAGAGCTCATTCAGCTCTGCACTGAGAGAGGGCAAATGGAAGTGCCGCATTTCTCTCAGTCATGAACATATATGCAGGAGGTGAACCTTGTTGCACAAGGTGGAGGGTCTTGAGTGTAAAATCAAGGTGTGGGGTAGTGGAGGAGGGAGAAAATAACACCAAAAATGCCATTTCTAGAGAAAATTCAGTCCATGAGTAAAAAAAAAAAAATTCCGTAGTAATGTCTCGACATGGTTCCTTTTGATCGCAGTGTCAGTTGTGTTAGAGGGTCTTGTGTTGTTCTGCTGACTGTAGTTGCTCTCCCGGGAGGAGCCTGGGCTGGAATTGCAGCATGTGCTTGTCGTTGTATTTAACTGTGCCTTAATTAATCCAAACCATGGGGAGAGGTGAACAGGCTCTGGTAGGTCCCAGCAAGGCTGTGAGACTTGAATGTTCACCCAGGATACCCCAACTGCTCTGAAAAGGGTGAAGATGGCAGGGACCTGAAGGCCGATGATAGTCAGTGTGCCCAGGCTGTGGTGGGGTGGGAGCAGCCACAATTCTGATGCTACTTTGTTAACCCGGAGAGAGGATCCGTGAAGCCAGCAGGTATCAGCCCTTCTTTACTCCTGCAGCTGGCTGGTTAGAATGAAACAGGACGTAAATTGGGCAATAAAAGCATCAAACACTGACACCCTTGTGATCCATCTGGGAACTTCTGACTGGGTTAATTAGGAGCTTTGCAGCATGGCATGGTGGGCTGGCCAGCTCTTGGGCCATGATGGTGACATTCCTAGAGGGACACCTGAAAATCCTCACATGGTATCATTTTGCCTTTGTATTTACTGCTGTGCCGTGGTCACAGAATGATGTTCAACTTTCAACTTTGCCAGTGATAACCATTTCTGCAAAGAACTAAGGGCCCAGGTGATCTCTATGGTCCCATGGACCTGTTGGAGCGGGGCCAGAGGAGGCTGCAAAGAGGATCCAAGTTCTGGAACCCCTCTGCTGTGAGGAGAGGGGAGAGAGTTGGGGGTGTTGAGCCTGGAGCACAGAAGGCTGCGGGGAGACCTTAGTGCAGCCTGTCAGTGCTGAAAGGGGCTACAGGAAAGCTGGGGAGGGGCTTTTCAGCAGGGGCTGTTGGGACAGGACAAGGGGTGATGGGTTCAACTGGAAGAGGGAGATTTAGATTAGATGTTAGGAAGAGATGTTTGACACTGAGGGTGGTGAGAGCCTGTCCCAGGTTGCCCAGAGAGGTGGGAGAAGCCCCATCCTTGGCCCCATTGCAGGTCAGGTTGGCCCTTGGGGCTCTGAGCAACCTGCTCTAGTTGCAGATGTCCCTGCTCCCTGCAGGGGGTTGGACTGGATGGGCTTTAAGGGATCCTTCCCATCCAAACCATCTGTGATTCTGTGATCTCTATGAAAACGGGGTTTCGTTGAATGCTAAGGTTGTGATGACATCAGGTGTTGAATTCTTCTCCTATTCATTAGCCAAATACTCTCCTTTTCTTAGATGGAGAGGAAGATCTGACAGTAAATCTGATGGAAACAGGGCTGGGGTTGCCATCTCTCCATGGAGGACATAGGGCTGGATGCAGCCCAGTGCATCCACAGAACCTGCACTCTGAACATTGGTTATTTTCTATCTCCAGGAGCAGAGGAGAAGGTGGAAGGGAGTGTGGGGGGCGATCTGGGTATCTGAGAAGCCTGTCAGTGCTGAATTAAATCCGAGTGTACCTGATACATCCAGCTACAAGTGTCTCACTCGTTACCTTTGCAGAACACTCACGTTCTGCATGTCTCTGGGGCTCAGGTGCAGGGATCAACATTGGAATAAAAGCCTGAGCCACCTGTTGTTTTACATAGCTGATAACTGAGTGTCACACACACCTCTGATGAAGTTGCCACATGCTGGCAGAAGACCAGCAGATGAAAGGTAATCTGTTTTTTGACTGATTTTCATTATTTTTCCCCTCTTTGCCTGTGTTTAGGAGCTGATTGAGGTTTGGTTGCCAGAACCCCTTAGAGATGCAGTTGCTACTCCTGTAACAGGCTCTTCAGGCACGGGTTGGGTATGGCACGTGTGTGAAGAGATGCCTCAATGTGCTGCTAGGCTTCATGATCAGAATTAAAATCGTGATCACCTTAGAAGCCTTCAAAAATAACTGTTTGGGCAGAGTTTTAATGCATTAACTTTCTAAGAACCCAACACCCCCCTCCCCAAATATCAGCTTTGAGATCAGGAAGACAAGTTGTTTTGACAGAGATGTTTCACTGATCTCCTGACTGATCTGCTTTTGTGGGACGGCGCATTTGACAGTGTTCAAATCCCTTTTTTTTTTGGTCCTCATTCAGAAATTCGTGGTTCTCATGAAGGATGGCAGGCAGGAGCTGAAAGTGTAACGACAGCTCAGCACAATCTATATAGCACTTGCTGAGATGGTTTCGCCGAATGAAAAATGGAAAATATAAAAGCCTGAAGCTATGTAACGTCAAGTATCTCCTCCACACTCATCTTCTTGACATGGTTCTTGTAGAACAAGTCTTTCTCTTCCACATTTTCAAAGCAGATGAGCTGAAATGGAACAATTATGGACTATTTAAAGGAAAAAAAACCTCGGAAGGGCTGTGATCATCCAAAGAAAAAACTTTGAAGACCCAGAATTGTACTGCGCTCCAGTTCCCCAGGTCCATCTCAAAGCCAGTTTCCGGTTACTCTGTGTAAGATGATTCATGGACACCAACACTTGCGTCTCTTCTGCTTTTGGATCTCTCACACTCATCCGCTAGCTCTTGTACTTGCTCTTGAGTGATTTCACCGCTTGGGAAAATGACCATTAACTCAAGGTGGTAAAAACCTGTTTCTTGGGCGTCATTAGGGAAAATGAAGAATTGATCCCTTACCTGTCAATAGCTGCTGGAGTGCTGAGAGCTTTTTATTGAGGGACATCGAGCTTTTTATTTCCTACATTAGAAAGATGTTTTAAAAACATGATTTTTATCATAGGTGTGTAATTATGTACCCAGCAAAACAGAGGACAAATAGCTGCTTGATAACTATTTATTATCATTGCTATGTGCTGGAGCAAGAAAACACACTCCAGCCTCCACTTCTTCAGCTTGGTGTATTTACCCCACTTCTTCTTTGAATATTTGAGAGCCAGACTTGGTTTTTAGTAGGTATGAGGTTGAGTGTTTCACATTCCACTTATTAAAACCCCACCAACCAAAAACATTCTGTGTATTGGAAATACCCTGCGCTGTAATTAAACTCTTCTCTGACAAGCTCTTAAAATTTCGTTATTTTTCTCTAAATAAAGAGATATTCTTGGGAATGCAGCTTTTGGGGGGAGTATTTCTGTTCTCTTGGTCATTTGACTTTGGTATTTCCACAGGACGGGAGAACAAACTCCCCAAAGGCTTTGGGGAGGTTTGGTCTCCAGGTGGGGGATTTTGGGTTGTTGTGTGTCTCTGTGTTGTGATTAAACTCCACAGATCCAGAAGTGTTTGACAGAAGAAACAGCTGCTTCTTACTATGGTTTAGAAGTACAAAATTTTGCTGTGAAAACTTCAAGAGAATGGGTGAGTTTAGTAAACTTCCGAGTACGTGGTTCTGTTCAGTGACCGCATCCATCAACGGCCTTCGTTTGGCTCCTTCTGCAGAGGAGCAGAAGTGCCAACATGTTGTTCTCAGCCCAGCAGAGACATGGAGCTGTTGGAGCGGGGCCAGAGGAGCCCCAGGAGTGATGGGAGGGTGGAACCCTCTGCTGGGAGGAGAGGGGAGAGAGCTGGGGGTGCTCAGCCTGGAGCAGAGAAGGCTGCGGGGAGACCTTAGTGCAGCCTGTCAGTGCTGAAAGGGGCTTCAGGAAAGCTGGGGAGGGGCTTTTCATCAGGAGCTGTTGGGACAGGACAAGGGGTGATGGGTAAAAGTATCCTGGCCCAAGTTGCCCTGAGAGGTGGTAGAAGCCCCATCCCTGGAACCATTGCAGGTCAGGTTGGCCCTTGGGGCTCTGAGCAACCTGCTCTAGTTGCAGATGTCCCTGCTCCCTGCAGGGGGTTGGACTGGGTGAGCACTGAAGGTCCCTTCCAACCCAAACCAGTCTGTGATTCTGTGATTTGGTGGTTTGTATTGCCTTTCATCTCTCCATCCCAGAGGAAGCTAAAAATCATAGTGTCCTTAGAAAGGGGGGAAAGAAGGACACGTGTAGGATTCACGTTGATGGGAGAAACTGGTTCAGTTGTCGGTTATGTCCCATCTTTTCCATCTCTGTAGGTACTGTTGTGTTATTGCCCTTCCATAAGGATTCCTTCCCCTTGATTGGACTTTCTCTGCTCCTCGTTGAAGTGGTCTCTCATTATGCTCAAAGCAATGTTTCCAGCTTGCGTTCCTCACAGACCACTCCGTGGCAAGAGAGAGACGTGCTGAAAGGCCCCACAGCTCCAAGCTGGTTTTAATGAGGGTTTCCACCATTGGCTCCCGGGGTTGGCAGGATCTGGCCCTTCGCACGAAGCTCCGGTGGCTGGTGTGATCTGCGAGTGGGTAGGTGAAAATGACACACACATAAGTGCACTGGGAGCCAATTTGCAGCAGAAGGTATAGACTGTAACATATCCAATTCTAAACAGGGCAGGCAATTCCCCAAAGTGCCTCCTGGAGGGAATCTCCGCTGGAGTAAAAAGGTTTTGTTTGAGGGAATAATTTCTCCTGTAAAAACAAGGGCTGTGAAATATCAGCCCAAAACACAAGGGCGAAGAGGCCGGTTGCTGAAAAGCAGTTGTTTTCCTCTGTTTGGGAACGTTGGTGCTGAGGTTCAGCCTCAAACCCAAAGGCTGTAGCAACCACGGGGCGTAACGATGTGGCTTTTGTCCTGTATCCCCAGGCTCCTTTCGCTAATTTGTAGGATCGCATCTGTGTCCTCTGTGTGCGTGAGTCCCTTTCCCAACCTGTCCAACAGACCAGCACAGATTGGAGGAACAGATTGATGCTGGCATGGCAGCAGTGGTAAAAGTTACGAGAGGCAGCGCTCGGCGGCTATCAGATATGGAGGGATTTCAGTCGCTCCCGTTTAGGGCACAGCTGCTTTCTGCTGTGTGGGGTTTTGTGCTCAGTGCTGCAGAAAAGCCCTTTCAAAAGCTGAGGGACGTTGGGTGTGGACCGTGGTGCTCAAGCACTGTAAAGCTCTCGGTGTAATATCGCTGCCTAATATCACTGCTCGTCGGCCTAATACCGCTCCAAATATAGAACAGCTGTTCAATATTTGGAGTGAGTTAGGCTCATGAGCAAGTTAGACTCAACCCTGTTTACCTCATACCATTCCGCCCTAAAAACTTAGTATCTAAGCAAGAAGTAGAATAGAGTGTAAGAAATCCAGGGACGAAGGTTCTGTGTCCTCTTCTACCTCCCCTCTGCCCCCTTGGTCCTGATCTTAGGCAGCACCCCAGCTTCTCCCTGTGGTCCTGCCAGCAGAGAGAGGTAAAGAGCCACAGAATCTGTCTGAGGGCGCTTCATTTGCTCGAACAAGGACTCTCAAGAGCAAGCGAAGCTTTTCCTGAGCAAGGTTTTTAATTTTTAATGCCAATAAGAGGTTTAAAAATCTGTATGATTAAATACAAGCCTCGCACGTATGCGGCCGTTTTAGCCTTACGGAGGTGACTCTGTCCTTAAATGTGCACCCACAGTGACGATGGTTCCTATTAAATTTCTCATTACCTGAACGTCCTGTGTGAACTGGTACAAATTTGCTCTGTGCCCAGCATATTGCAAGGGAAAACGCGATGCCATGGCAGTGTGAGCTGATGGAAGTCAGCACTGCCATGGCGCTGCCTCCTCTCCTCCTGCCCATGTGTTCCCACCTCCTGGCTTGGCCTGGCACAGCTGGTTCCCAGAGCCGATCTTAACAAAAACTCAGACTCCCTTCCCCCACTCCCAAAACGCTTCATTTTTGCCACTTGAGCATCTCCCTGTGTGTTCTGCCTGCTCTGTGTTGCCTGAACCGCATAGGGGATGGAGAGCACAACTGGGATGGAGAGGGATGGTGGGGTTGTGGTGCCATGAACGTTTACCAGCTTGAGCTGCTGCAGATGAGACAGGTCTGTGACAGAGGTAGGAAATTAATCCAGGTTTGATAAGTCCAAGATGAAAGGTCTCGAGCTGTGGATCTTTCCCCAACTAAAGAAAGCTCTGAGATACCAGATTTAGATGGTGTGTTCAGGTGTTTAGATTTTGGATCCATCTGAATCTTCCTCTTTGACTGCTGAGGGTTCACAGGCTAACTCAGGTTGGAGGGAACCCAGCACAGGTCCCGAGATTTACTGTTGGAAATCTCTTCATTGTTCATTTGGCTGTGCTTTACATACACGCACTTGAGTATCTGCCAGGAAGCAACGAGACAGCTCTATTACCCCATGTTGTTCCCGTAGAAGCTCCACGCTGAAAGCTTCACCCCTTAAAGGGGTGGTTGGAGAAAAAAAGAAAAATTAAATTAAAAATACAAGCAGAATGATCTGTAGTGAGGGGAAAAAAATGCAGCTCTTTAAGGTTGTCCCTCGGAGACAGACGTGTGCCATTCTCCAGCCAGCCCCTTCCTGCGGGCGTTGGCGGAGCATGAACCATAGTGTTTCAGTTGTGGCTTCTCACTCTTCAGCCTTTTCAAATGCAGTTTTGGCAATTCGCTGTTTTGAAACTGTTTCATTTCTTCCCCATTAGTATCAGTGGAGTGAAAAGAGGCTCAGCAGCTTAATGGGCACATATTTATTACTGTGTTCTGCCTTCAATCATGTTAGCAGCGGGAAGAGCTGCTCACGCTGTCCCAGACACAGCAGAGAACAATGAATCTATCAGAGTCTAAACAGCCTCCCTTTTGGCAAATAATGGCTTTTCTTAACAGTGTTGATGAAGAGCGAAGAGGTCCATTTGCAGTAAACTGTATTTTTTTTCTTTTTCCCCCCTCTGGTCTCTTGCAGGATCCGATAAAGCGCAAAAATATCGGTTGTCCTGCTGCTTCCTTTTCTTGGTGAGAAAGTAGCCCATTTGCTGATCCAAGGGCTGAGCTTGGACCTTCTTTCTTCCACTATCGAAATCTTCCCTGTGGCGCTCAGATGGTCTAAGTTGGGTCAGACATTTGAGGCATCATTTCCAGACTGTCAGATGGCAAAAGGGAGCTTGGACAGAAGTGTTGTAGGTTAATGCACCTTAAAGAAACTGGATTAGACAGCCTTTAAAAGTCCCTTCCAACCCAGACCGTTCTGTGAGTCTAAACCGCGCTAAATGCCGCTGCTGCTGCTCTTACACAGTTACAAACTGGCTTTGCTTCATCTCATCACTTGAGGATTAAGTGTGTCTATCTAAAGGCATGTCTAGATTACAAATCCAATTAGATTTGCAAGCTCCTTGTGTCTGAAATAAGCTGAAACGAGTCTGGTCTTGAGCAGCCTCATTGGGTTAGCAGCCCTGGTTTCCAGAGCTGAGCTTTAAACCACGTAACAGCATCCAAGGCCTCCTCCAACCCTGGTGTGATTAATGGTTTTCAGCAAGTGCTTCTTATTCTGCTTAAGTCTTTTCGGTAGGGTGCTGTGAGGATTAGTTGGTCAATGTTTATTGGGTGCTGCGAAGCTGCGAAGTGCTACTTAAATGCTCTATTTTTTATTGGTCAGGACTTGACTCTGGTTCTGCCTACATTTGGTTTTGTCTCTGTGTGTTGCACTGGAACTGCTCGTGGTTTCCAGTCTGGTCCCCTACACCGAGGCCATGGTGCAGGCAAATGTCTCAGCCAATGCTATTCAACATGAGGATTTTCTCAAAGCATTTATGGTTCTGCAGAGGAGCAGCAGCTCAGGGTGCTGTGATTCAATGATGCTTAGGACAGGGAAGGAGCATTCCACTGGCATCCAAGAAGAGCAGCAGCTCTTCTCTGCTCTGCTCACCAAGCAGAGCTTCTGGTGCCTCTTCTGCAGACTCACTTTAGTGCTGCATGAGGAGCAGAAAATGCATTGATACCTTTTGTGATTCATCCCCCAATCTGGGTCGTTTGAGCTTTATCTCAGAGCTCCAACGTTTTAAATGTAAAGATTATAAGGAGTAGGTCCATGGGTGAGATTTCCTTCTGAGGAACAAGTGTAGACAGTGGTTTATGTTGCCTTGTTTTTCATATTTGTTAGTAAAGCCAGACTTCAGATTCCATGTGTATCTTACCAAGATTACCACATTTATAGACACTCCAGTGACATCAAATGTGGAAGCAAAAGGTTTGGGGATTCCGTAATTGTAAATGTATAAATCTTGCTAGAAGCATTGCTGTAAGGTGGACCTCCTGTTCCAGTGAGCGGGCCTTCAGTGCTGAGGCCATGGGTGGATGCTCTTCTCTAGTTGCTCTTGTTGCAGACTCTACCTTCTTGCCGAAGGAAGCAGTTTTGAGTGGAAATGTCCCACAGCGCTGCTGGAAAAAGGAATTGTGAGGATTCCCCTGTATGTTTAACCATGGCCCAGGCTGCCCAGAGAAGTGGTGAAGTCGCCTGCTCTGGAGAGATTCCAAACTCACCTGGACACCATCCTGAGCACCCTGCTCTGGTGACCCTGCTCTAGCAGAGGGGTTGGACTGGGTGATCCTCAGAGGTCCCTTCCAACCTCCACCCATCTGGGACCCTGTGGTTCTGTGGTAATGAAGATTAGTATGAGCTAACCCTGCTGATGGGGTTGTGGTCAATCTGCTGCTGAGTGCAGCAGGTCTGGGATTCCTAAATATTCTAATATAAAATCTTCACCTTTCATCAAATTCCT
>NW_010405211.1:0-9198 GCF_000710305.1 Buceros rhinoceros silvestris | reverse complement strand
CAAGGGCCCGTGTCTGTGCAAGCCGTGCTGAAGTTGGTACAAGCTGCCGGTGGTTCACGCTCTGGGATGTTTTTACATCTTGATCTAAGCCCAGTTTGAGCCAGAACTAGTGACGTAGGTCCCATCTTACAGTCAACAGTGAGAAGCAAATACTGCTGGGGTGCAGGTTGTTCAGCTGGGACTGGTCATCTAGTTGGGACGAGTCAAACCTCTGACAGAGGGGAAATCCAGAGAATTTGCTGCAGCAGGTACTTGTTGTCATAGACGTCTGTTGGAGGGGATGAGTCCCACCCCCGGTGTGGGGTGGGACTTACCCTGGCCATTCAACTACCTGTGCAGGGATCTAGAATGAAGTTAAAACTTGTTCAGAGGTGTCACCATCACTTGATGCTAATGTGATGCCAGATCCCTGTTGCTGCTCTGAAGGGTTCCTCAGTGAACTTTCCAAGCGCGGTAAGTGAGATCTTTTGAGCAAGGTTTTCTTTTTTCTGTTTTTAGGGTTTTTTCCTCTGGTTTTGTATCATTTAAACAGTTGGGGTTATTGGGAAGCGCATCTGGTTTTGGAGGCTGTTCCTCTGAATGGCCACACACATGAAAGCAGCTTGCTCTTCTTCAGAATGAGCTTCACTTCATCACTCCTGGCATCCAATATTTGGAATTCCGTGTGGGATAGATAATCCAAACATTGCTCTAAGAAACTTGTGACTCCCAGAGTGTGAAACTACCGGCACTTTCTGATGGACTGCAGACTCCATGCTGTTACCTTATTAAAAGCAAGATTTTGTGGGTGCAGGTGGGGTCTTCTGAAAGGGTGAGAACCTTCCTGATGGAGCAAGGAGGGGATGAGCAGATTTCGGGATGGAGCTTTGTTTCCACTTGACTGGACAGATGAAAGAAATTAACTAAAAATACTAATTCTTCTGAGGATTTCCTCTTCAACCTGGTCCTTGCTAGGGGAATTTTGCAAACTGGTGTGATGTTGATCTTTAAGGTCCTTTTCAACCCAAAACGTTCTGTGATCCTCAGCCCAGCAGAGACATGGAGCTGTTGGAGTGGGGCCAGAGGAGCCCCAGGAGTGATGGGAGGGTGGAACCCTCTGCTGGGAGGAGAGGGGAGAGAGCTGGGGGTGTTGAGCCTGGAGCAGAGAAGGCTGCGGGGAGACCTTAGTGCGGCCTGTCAGTGCTGAAAGGGGCTCCAGGAAAGCTGGGGAGGGGCTTTTCATCAGGGGCTGTTGGGACAGGACAAGGGGTGATGGGTTCAACTGGAAGAGGGAGATTCAGACTAGAGAGAAGGGAGAAATGTTTTACACTGAGGTTGGTGACACACCGGCCCAGACTGGTGGGAGAAGCCCCATCCCTGGCCCCATTGCAGGTCAGGTTGGCCCCTGGGGCTCTGAGCAACCTGCTCTAGTTGCAGATGTCCCTGCTCCCTGCAGGGGGTTGGACTGGATGAGCTTTGAAGGTCCCTTCCAACCCAAACCGTTCTGTGATTCTATGCTGGTGCAAAGTCTAACCCAGGTTGGCTGCTTAGTCTTTGCAGAATTTATACTGCTGCGTTTTCTCTTACACATTTGTTCGGCTCATCTACCACGTGACTCCTCATTAGCTCTTGGAAAATAACTGTTCCTTGTCATTATGCGTGTTTAACGTGTGGTTTATCAGTCAGAGCTTTTCTCCGTAGACTTGTTTCTGACATGGCGCATCCAGAGCATGCTCCTGTGGATTTAAGATCATTTCCATCTCCAGCAGAGTATCGTGCAAGGGACTCAGATCCTGTTGGCGCATAGAGTCGAGAGAGGGAAGCGCTGGAGCATCTGTTACAGATTCCTGACATCCAGTCTGCCCGTGTGTCTCCTTTGACTGCAGGGAGGTGGCTGCTGGCAACACAGGGGAGTAGGTGTGAATCTGTGAGTGCTCTCCTGACCTTAGAGGCTGACTGCAGTGATGTGGTGGGTAGTCTGGACACAGCTTGCATAGGGTGGAGCTGGATGCTTCTTTTAACAGTGTTGCAGCCGGCTGTTACAAGGGCGAACGATTTGTAAACCCAGTTTTCTCATCTAAATGACACTTTGTGTAGTGGGGGGGGGAAATCCCATTTTTGAGTTGAGGACCATGAAACCTTAACCAATATCCTGTCAACCTAAGATTGTATCTGTTCCCCAAGAGTTATTCCAGTCTTCAGCTCCTCACCGCAGCTTTGGTTCTCTGTAGATCATGGCAGTCTTTGATACCCGTCCTTAAGTGTCGTGATGTTTCTGTATAACTGAGTTCAGGGTTTTTATCTGCTGTAGGTGGTGAGCAAAGTATTTGGACTTGATGATCTTAAAGATCTTTTCCAACCAAAACGATTCTGTGAGTCTGTGAGTACCTCTTCCTTGAAAAATTGTAGAAAAACCCCAGAATCCTGGAAAAGATGGATGGCATCTCATCCATGAGTCCAGTATCCTGAAGTGCTGGTGCTGGGAGCTCTTGTGAACACTCCTGGGGCTGATTCCTTCACGACAATGAAGGACATCTCCAGGAAGCAGAGCCTGATCTGGCCTGGTGAAGGTTGCAGTGGGCATAGGCTGAGAAACTTGTCCATCTCTGCCTGCTCAGGTTTCTGGTGGGTAGTGGAATGTGTTAACAGTGCTCTGATGCTCCTGCCGCTTCGTCCTCTGGGCTTCTTTGGCATAAACCCAAAAGTTTGGTTCTTGCACCCAAATTTGAATGGTGGCAACAACCCTGCGCAGCTTTGAGCCAGTAATATACAGCAAAGCTGATGTAAAGGAAGATCGTCTGTTACTGGAGACCCACCCAGTGTAGGCTGACTATATTTAGGGATCGCGGACCTAAATCTAAGAGAAACTGAGCATGAATCTGGAGCCTTTCCACGTGCTGTAGAGAAGATGCTTTGGATTCACGCTAGTGGAAATGAGATCAGAATCTGACTGCCTCTTGAAGATGGCCGGAGAGAGCGTGAATGAAATCCCCAGCACAAAGAGAGGCTTGAGCTCAGAAACGAGCTCCCCAGTTGGCAAGAGTCGTCCGAGTACTGGAGCTATCGAAAAATGCTGCAGACAGAAAATGAATTAGAAGATAAAAAAAGTGAAAATGAGCTGGCAGAATCTTTAGGTGACTCATCAGGTGCATCTTGTAAAGTCTCTGTCTGAGAAGTAATGAAATCGCATGTTCTAACAATATTTGTGCTGCAGCAGGAAAATGCATAAATATTGGGATCAATTAATGAAATTAGATAATTTGACCAAAAAAGCCATAGTGCTGGCTCGGAAACCATCCCTCTCCCTTTTTGCTGGTCTTGGTGCTTGCAGTTAGAGAGGAAAATCCTATGGCTTCCTTTCCCATCCAAGGTAGGCGAGACCTGGGCATCCACAGGTTTACTGAGATGCTCTGGGTGGTCACCTGCAGCTCAAGGACTTCCCCTTTCATCCCATGGAAGTCCTTGAGGTGGTGGGTGGGCAGGTGCAGAAGAGCCCTGGGAGATGTCTGGGGATGCAGCCTCCCACCCTTCAATTTGAGGATGGGTGGGGTTGGACACACCTTGTCCCTGCCAACCACAAAGATCGTCTCTTTGTGTCCCCCAACCTCTGCTTTTCCACTGTAAAATTGGAAGTGATGATTTTTCTTAAAAAGGGGCATTTTCCTCAGGAAGAGCCCTGTGGAGAAGCACATTGGCCTTGTGACATTAAGATAGCCCAGCAACATATCGCACGTGGTGAAGTTCAACACAGAGCTTCAATTCTGGAGTGGGAGCTGGATTCGTTGTGAAACACTGGGCTTGCTGGTATCAGTGGGTCAGTTTATACTATTTGTACTTATTACCTTATTCCAGCAGTATTTGAACGGGCTTATATATGGGGAAGGCACCAAACCTCGGCTGTAATAGCGATAAACTCTTAAGCAGGACACGTGCAGGGCACTTGGGTGGGTGTTTGGGCGGGTGATCGTGAGCTCTCCAAGCAAAAAGAGCTGTTGCCGTCTTCAGATTTATCACCAGCACGAGCAGAACCCATCAGGTTACCCTAGCCTGGGTTTGGCAGGGGGACAACTGTTGTTGGAATAATTTGTCTCATTTCTGGCGTCCTCGATTCGAGAGGATGTTGACAAATTGGGAAGATGTAAAAGAGCCACGAGGGTGGTTAAAAGATTGGCAAACACGCCTTGCCAACGCAACAGCCAGTCTCCTGGCGCGGAGGAACTTTCTATTTATTTTTTTTTTTACTTTAAGCGAAGGTTAAAGGGTGGTTTTAGCAGTTTCAAGTACCTGCGTGAAGAACAAAACCAGACAGCGCTGGAGGCTGTCAGACAGAGGTGTAATACAAGCCGGCGCCTGGAGGTTGAAGCCAGGCTTGAGCTGAGCAGAACAGTTTTTAATAGTAAAAGCAAAGATCTGTTGTGGTGCTTTATGGGAGTCCTGGGTTTCTATCCTTCTCCAAAATTATATACATCAAAATGGGGACTTTTTTTTTTTTCCACTTATATGTAATTTGCATTTAGGCATAATTCATGGAGGTAAACCCTCTGGCTTTATTAAGCAGGAGGCAAACTCGGGGTTGATGTATCTGCCCAGACTCTGGGTTTCTGTATCTACCAGAGCATCCCTCGACATTGTGCACCTACTCGTGAGCTCTACCTGCACCTCAGGCAGGATGTTTCTTCCTCGGTGCTCCTAGATCTCCACTGCCTGAACCTCGTTTGAGGTGTCCTGATGCTGCTGAATTACAGTCAGTAAAGAGCAGTAGGCGCTCGTGGGAGTTTTAAATGAGATTTTTTTGCCTCTTTACGAGCATTTTTCACTGCAAGTGTTTTCTTTCTTGTGAAAAACGAAAACCAGCGGCTGGCTTATTCTGGATCCAGGTTTTATTGGAAGAGATGCTTCTCATATTTCCCTGCCAGGCTTGCTCCACCTTTGTTCCCCAGCAAGCCTCGATTTCCGCAGGAAGCTCGTCCAAGGAGAGGCTGTGCTAAATTTACCTTGAGATCTACGTGCGCCAGAATTACCGGGTAATTCTCTGTTTGTAAAGCTTATAGCAGAGCGTGAAGTCTGGCTGTTGATCTTTCTCACCGTGCAACATAAGACAGAATCATCTCCTCTGCCTTGCTGGTCGGGCTGGCCACCCAGATTGGAAGGAGCTCGGGGTGTCTGAAGGATCTTTAAATACATCCTGGAGGGATGCGGAAAATGAGGCTGTTTAAAGCAGTCCCTCATGGCAGCTTAAAAGATGAATATTTGGGGTTTGGTACAACACTAGACTGCTCCGTTTGATTAAATGAAATGTTCTCTTTGTTTTTCTAGCTGTGGGGAGCGCAGAAAATAAAGCAGGTAATACACTTTCTTTATATTTCATGATCGTTTCCAACTGCTGCTGCTTTTTTCCTTTACGTCCTCTCCTCCATCAGCGACTTTGCCAGTTGCTGTTTTGTCTTTGCAGAAATGTAAATGCAGAGAACACTGTTGCCACCAAAGAGTCTCGGGTTTTTTTCATTGTATTTATATATTTTGATGTCTTCATTTTCTCCTTCCTGTCTAGTCAAGAGATTTCTCGTCTCCAGTCTTTTGGAAGTAGTTTGACAGTTCTTTGGGAAGGCTCGTCACTGCGCCGTACCTTCCTCCTCTGCAGTCCCAGCTCGCGTGGGGGTTGGTTTTTCATCCCCAGCCAGTTAATGCCAGTGCAACCTCCTGGGCTCAGTGTAAAATGTGGTAAAAATGGGCCGAGCGGGCTTTGTGGTGTATTTATCAGTACAACAGATACAGGATTTCCGTGGAGGTTGGGCTGTCCGCAGCCACCAGCAGTGGCTGAGAAGTTGTGGACACACATAAAGGTTGAATTATCTGGCAAATCCAAATTCTGTGGCACAGGAGGGGATTTTATTTGGATGAGAACTGGAGCAGGCAACACCTGCACGGTTTTATCCCAACTCAGCCGGATCCTGAAGCAGCACTTCAGGTTTCTGATGAGGTGGCATGTGGGCTTCTGCAGACAGACCTGTAGATGGGGAAGATGTTCCTCAGTCTGAATCCATCTGCCGTGGCTGAGCTTCAGAAAGTCCTCACAGGGGTTTCCTATGACCTGTTTGCTTCATGAGCAGTGTAAAGTGATTTACACTCTTGTTCCTGCCCTTCCCGTCCCTCTGCACAGCGAGGGCTTTTCCTTTCTCTCATAGGACAGAGATTCAGCCAGGACATTAAGCTGCACCTTAGTGGAGAGGCTGAAAAGAAGCAGGGACAGAAAATAGGTTTCCCATTTCCCCTCCTAAATCTGCATTTCCCTCCCTGGGGTCAAGGTACAGTGGTGGGTGGCCTTGGTGGACGTTATAGTAGCAAGGAAGAGCCACTTTCTATGTTTCGGGTTCAATTATTTCCTTCTAAATGATGAACTTATGCTGAATTCTCTAAGGAGAGGGGAAGGCAGCAGTGAGAGGCTTTGTGGAGGCTGCCGAGCAATACCGGCCGTTGGTCGGAGCTGCAGAGGTGAGGAGGGTGCCGGGACGCAGGAAGTCCCCCACTACTCACTGGTTGAAAGTGCTACTTGCAGAGGCTGAGGACCGGCTCCGCTGCTCCTCGCTGACTGTTGCTGGGCCTTCACTGATGGTTTGCTGACTGTCTTACAGGCCATCATCCATCCCGACACAAACGAGACCATCTTCATGCCTTTCCGGATGTCAGGTATGGTGTGTCCCCGTCGGGCATTAATTTTACTGGGAGTTTGTACAAAATGTGATTTTCTTTTTCTCCCCCTCCTGTTTTTGAATTGCATCTTGTAAACGTTTAGACCAAGATCAGAAAGTCACTCAAACGTTGAGATCCCTTTGCAGTCAAGGATCCTAAATCCCTGTGTGAGATCTAGTGCTTCGTATTTTCCTTTCCTTCAGCTATTTTAATGTGGACTCAAGTTAATGCCTTTTCTGGCATTTTTGAGGTATCTGGCACTATAACAGGCATTTTCATTTTGTAGGGAACAGCGAAGCTTGATGCCCAATGAGCATTAGGGTTTTACTCTCCAGGAGATAACGGGATGAGCCCTGTTTTTCCATGTGCGGTGGTACCTCATAGCCATGGCATTGGGAGCCCAGGAAAGATCGGCTCATCTGATGCTTAACCGAGCTGCTTAATTATTAAGTTGTCACCTCCTCCTTCCTGCTTTGGGGTGTCCCTCTGCCACACACAGGTCCACAGCTACCTCTGCAGTACAGCCTTGGTCCTCTCCCAAAGGACCTATTAAAAGAAATTGGAGCTTTTTCTGTATTTTGGGGGGAATATCTTCACCTGAATACTGGGCTCTCAGGAAAAATAACAGGGTTGGTGGGTTTTGTTCTCCAGTTCTTTAAAGAAGGATGGTTTTGAGGGTGAAGTGGAGGGGGATGGAGCCAGAACCCGCTGCTTGTCTGCCTTGTTCTGTATTTTTTTTTCTTTGCCCTTTCTGACTGTAAATTGGATCCGTGAGGCTTGATTCAGTAATATTGGTAAAATGCTCTGAGACCTTCTAGTGGAAGTCATAGAGGGGAATTATAATTAGTGCAAAAATTGGCAGACTTAGCAGGGATAAAACGTGAAGCGTTTGATTTTCGTGGTGCTCAGTAAGATTTGGGGTAAAGGCTGATCTCTAATAGTGAGAGCTTTAGCTCACACCCTCTCTGCTCCATGATGCAAATATAATTTCTTCAGCTGATACCGTGTTCCTTTTTCTGCTGACTTACTTAGAAATAAATGAGCTCTGCTGGTATAAAATGACTGGTGGAGAGGTTGATAAAGCAGATGGTGGGAGAAGGAGGTCCCACTCAAGGTGGGATCCTGCTCCTTACCTGACACAGGCTCTGCAGCTTCCTGGATGGCTTCATGAGTTTCTTCAGTGTGTTGTCCTGGTGGGGCCAGACTCAGTGAGAGGGGAAGGGGCACGGAAAGCTGGGGAGTTTTCTCCTGGATAGGTTGTGGGAGGGTCTGATGAGCAACATTGCTGGCACGAGGGAGGGAACAGCTTGTGTGACTGAGCCTGGGAAGGGGGGCAGGAATCTCCTCCTTTCTATGGCAGCAAGCCATGAGGTCAGCCCAGTTAGCTCTGCCACCAGTTAGCACCAGCATCCAGCTCCTCCTGGGCCACACCGAGCAGCTCCTGGTCTGAGCTGTCATCCCTTGGCTTCTGCTAGTCTGAGGTTTTGCTGGCTAGCCCAGATCAACAGCACGATGCCCTCTGATGTGCTGATACCAGTACTGGCACAGACTGGGTTTACTGGAGTGAGCTTTAGGGTCTAGATGTTACAAGTTTCAGGGAAACTCTTAGACCCCAACCCAAGAAAAGGAAAAAAAGAGGATAGTGAAAGAGATCAGATAAAAAATCAGGAGGCTGCTCTAGCTGGTGCTTGGGTGTCAGTCCACAGACATCCCTGTGGTGGTACCGAGCTGGTGGACAGGAGTGCAGCCCGTCCAGCCAAGCGTGGCTTCTCCCTTAAACTGGGAGATGTCTTAGATGTGATTTTTGTCCATCCCCAAACTGCAAATCAAAATGCACACCTCTCTTCTTTGTTTTCTCTCGATAGGTTACATTCCCTTCGGGACGCCCATCGTAAGTATTTTTCAACATCTCTCCCCGCTTTGTCTGTGACTACCAAGAAACACATTTTCTTAGCACTTGCAGAAAATTCTCTGAATTCCACCTTGCCTCCTGGCCACATGTTCACCCAGGGTTGCCACCTCTCCCGTCACACCTTAGCGAGGGCTTCGTCATGTAAAACCTGCCCTGCGGACGCCGATCATTGTGCTCGAGGTTGTTTATCTATTTAACGCTGTTTGCCCAGCCCCCAGCCACATCTCCAGCTTTATCTTCCCCGTCTGGAAAGGGAAGACCGAGATGAGCTCATTGCTTGCAAAATGCAACTTCTGCAACTCTCGGATTTCATCTTTGGACGCTTTTTTTTTTTCAGTTTGTTTTTTCATTTGCATCTTTTACAAGTCGTTTCGCTGAACGTGACGAGCTCCAGCACAGCGAGGCCGATGTCGTGCGCTCTCGTCTTGATTAATTAAAGCGACGAGTGCTTTCCGTGGGGTTCTTGCTGAGGGCGTTTTTAGTTTGTACTTGTTATTGTGGAATTTGTAAGCATTTGGGTGCTCTTGAGAGCGAAAGGCAGACGGGAGAGAATTCTGCCTGTCTTCCTACTGCCGAAACATCATCTTCAGGAAGAGGAGCTGAAGGTCTCAGCTCAT
>NW_010405210.1:22309-58073 GCF_000710305.1 Buceros rhinoceros silvestris | reverse complement strand
ACAAGGAAGGAGTTGACTTTTAAACAAGTGATGGAAGTAACAAAACCACACTTCACGGGTGTTTGTTGCCATCTGTGGTCCCCAAAGGCATTTTCAGTTAGAAAATTTACAGTATAGAATCATGGAATCACAGTCTGGTTTGGGTCAGAAGGGACCTTCCAATCTCAGCTCCTGTGCAGGCACTGAGGTGACCAGAAGTTCCAGAGGAGTTCCGTTCCTGACTTTCTCACCTCTGCTTGCAGTGAGAATTGCTGTGTAACTAGGTCTTCTCCTAATCACAGAGTCATAGAATGGTTTGGGTTAGAAGGGACCTTCAAAGGTCATCTAGTCCAACCACTCTGCAGTGAGCAGGGACGTCTTCCACTAGATCAGATTGCTGAGAGCCCTGTCCAACCTGACCTTGAATGTTTCCAGGAATAGGGATTCTACCACTGCTCTGGGCAACCTGTGCCAGTGTTTCACCGCTTTCATCACTAAAAAAATGTCTTCCTTGTAGCTAGTATAAATCTCCTTTCTTTCAGTTTAAAACTATCACCCTTCGTCCTGTCACAACAGGCCCTGCTGAAAAGTCTGTCCCCATACTTCTTATAAGCTCCCCTTAAGTACTGAAAGGACGCAATAAGGTCTCCCGTGAGCCTCCTCTTCTCCAGGCTGAACCACACCAACTCTCTCAGCCTGTCCTCACAGCAGATGTGCTCCATCCCTCTGATTGTTTTTGTGGCCTCCTCTGGACCTGCTTGAGCAGGTCCATGTCCTTCTTGAGCTGAGGGTGCCAGAGCTGGACGTGACACTCCAGGCTGGAGTAGAGAGGCAGAATCTCCGTCCTCGACCTGCTGGCCACTCTTCTTTTGATGCAGCCCAGGATACAGTTGGTTTATCTTTTTCCATCCCAGCTTTACGCAGTTAAGCTGTGACAACTTCAAGACATCTTGATTACTCTGCCTATAATTCTCACTACTTGATTAAAATGGTTGGTACAACAGGTTCACTGTTGTGAGAAGTGCCTGCTTGTGTCACTGATACTACCCAGTAACTGCTCAGTAAGGCTACTTCATTAACATGTTTGGGCTCTGTTCGGTGGAAAAGGTCTATCATGAAGGGGAACTGAAGTTACCCTGGTATGAAAATTTGACCTTACTGGGTGTCTCAGACACTGATGCCGCCCACTGATGCATGGCTTATTACCATATTTTCCACCCAGCAGTGTATGTGCTTGAGATACATCACTCATGTAGTCAGGAAATAGCAGACACCATTTATAAGCTTTTTTTTTTTTTTTTTGCTACGTAGAGGAAAGATTTGGTGGGTTTTTGTGGGGGTTTTTGTGTGTGTGTGAGAAGGAAGAGGGAATAGGAGAGTTGCAAATCAATTTCCTTAGTCTTGCAGCAAAATGATACTTCTGGTCTGGGTCTTACTTCTCCTGCTGTAAGCTGCATTAGGATTGATTCTGGCTTCTTGGCTTCTGAGACACTGAAAAATTAGCACTTTTTGTTCCACAAAGCACAGGGAAGTTCTTATATTTTTGTTGGGAATTCGGAGATCAGCTGCCCGTGATTCATATGAGCTAAGTATAGGCTTTACGCTGCAGTTGCTAGAAGGTTACAGAGCTAAGTTTTACTCCACCTTGTGGTCTCCAGCAGTGTGTGGCCCTGTTTATGAGGAAGTGGTGTCTAACAGCTTTGCAGGTGGCCATCTTGCAGCTGACTACGTGAATATGGCTCTGTTTGAGTTGAGGAACACTTGACATGGATTTTCTGCCTTGTACTGTCCACCCAGTAGCAGAGTCAGGGTGGTACTGGCTGGAGAGGCAAAGCAGAAGCCTTTAAAATAACTTTTCTTTTTCAATACATCTGAAAAATAGGGCATAAAAGTTTTGTGACTGAGCAAATAAGAGCGAACCAAGACTCCTACTTACCTCTATATGTTGCTCCCATAAGGTCATGATGGATCACTCTCCTTCACAGCTTTACAGTTAGTTGCTTTGAAAAACGTAAGTGAAACTACGTTCACTACATCTTTTCTTATGTGACTATTAAACATTTGATCATTTTATTTCAGGTTCTGCTGAGATCAAAAAGGAAACTTTATACTCTGCATAAGAAATTTGATAAAATTTCTGCTGAAATATTTTGTCATCACACCTGTATTGAGTCAAAGCCATCGTTACTTTTTCTTTTAAACCGCAGCTTTATGCTCCCTGATCCCAATGCACCAGCTAGTGCCACCCTTGAAAAAATCCTTGTTACTGGTGAAAGAATCAGCTGTTTAAAACTCATTGCAGAGGTCCCTAAGAGTCCCTGAAATGAAATGGAAATAGTGTTAGGTGGAAATGTGAGTTGTTGTAGTAAATAAAGGGAAAGATAGAGTGAAATATTGAAGAGAAACTTGCATTAAGTTTCATGGAAGCAAAGGAACAGGCACAGGACTCAGCAGATACTTAGATCAGCCAGTTAAGACCAAACACTCACCAGATATGTATTAAATGACTGGGAAAACCGGTAGTATATGTATAGTTCTACTCTGGATTATCGCTTGATTTTTAGGAAAAAAAAAGGAAGCTTTTTAACAGGAGTGTAGTGGACTGGAATGTGGATTATCAGAAAGCAGGTGAAAAAGACACAGCAGTTTTCCCTTGTTGTTTAATAGCATATTTGTTGGCACTGCGAGGAGAGAAGCAGCGAGGAGAACCTCCCACTAGGTGACACTATGGCACTGCTTTGTTCTCAGAGCAGTCTCTAGCGTACGGCAAGGACACACCGAGAGCAAAACCGTGTGAAGCTGTTCCCGAGGAAAAACTCACAAGGTGTCACCTTCCCAGCAGGCGCTGTAAATACCAGATTTTTGTGCCAGCCTGAAAAGACCACGTGGACTCTGGAGTCGATCTTTGAGGGATCTTCTGTTGGGAACAGAACTGAGTAACAGCACGATGCTGCTTGAAAATCTTTACTCTCTTGGAACAAAGTTTTTAAACTAGGGAAGGAAACAAGCTCTGATGCTTACCTGGGCAGCTGCGGAACCTGTCGTGCTCTCTGATATAAGCGGTGCTAATAGAGACCGTCTGGGGAAAGGGAAGGACTTGCTTGGCCGGCTCTTACAGGAGGTTCAAGTTGTCCAGGAACACTCTCTAATGCAATCCTAGCTGTCAGTGAACTCAGGGTCATTTATCAGTTCCAGAGTTTCATGTGGGATTATGAAATAACTAGTATTTTACAAAAGATTTTGGTCTGTTAAAAGTTGTTGCATAACGTTCCAGGCTCTTTAAAGGAGCTGGGAAGTTTGAATCGATGGTATCATTCCATCTGGTCTACAGACCAAACCAGAAATCAGAGCACGTCAGCTTGGATCTATAAACTTCATGACCTGTGTGGTTTTGGTTTATGTTTTTCATGGCTTATCTGTTTGTTTGTTTTCTCAGCTCTTGGTAGCTTGGCTTTTTTTACTATTGTATGCAAACAGTTTTGGATAAAGTATTATTTCTAAAGTCTTATGAAAGTGATGTAAATTGTCTCCAATAAGCTCTGATAAATTTGGCTAAGTCTCCTCCACAAATAGTTGAGGTCTTATAACTGAGTCACATCTGTAAGATGCGGTAAACAAACAGCTGGAAAAGATTGCAACAGGTAGTGTGAGAAATGCAGTCCCTGACTTTTTTATCGCCTTTGATTTTCTGTTTTCGGACTGCTGTGTGAATGACACTGCATACTAATTAGTACAATATCTAGAGAGCCTGAACTGAAAGTGAAGCCAATAAATCTTTAGCTAGATACTTGGTTTTGTTTAAAACAGAAACAGTATCTCCTTTCTGCTCTCCTTTCTTTCCTAGCTCTTATCCTTGCAGAGCTGTAACCAATAGCTGGTTTGCCACACTTGAGGATAACTGCCACACCCTTTGATTCACGAGGAGTTTTCATGGGGGGAAAAGTTAAAAATTAACTAGGTGTTTTACACAGATGTGCAGAAGCACCTCAGTTATTGACAGAATCAAAGGGAAACCTAAGCTTTTGGGTAATGCAAGTGCTTCTCTGTTACCAGTTCCCCTCACATGGCAAGTTAGGCCAGTTTCTCCTAAAGCATTTCCGTGCTTCAAGGGTAAGGTGGAAACTTGAGTAGGCAGGTTGCATGTTAACAGTGAGATTGCTTAGTGATCTCTCACCCTCAATCCCATAGAAATATCTTCACTACTGCTTTTGGGAGAGTTAGTCCTATGTAAGGACGTCAGCTTTGGAAGCAGAACTGAAAAACGCAGGGCACTAGTGACTGAAGTGGGTTAAACTAATCTAAGCTAGGCCACTGAAGTGCTGCTGTTCCCCTATCCCTCCAGCTGTGTGTTCCCATTTCCTTACAACAGCACTGCTCCCCATCTGACCTCTTGATAAGCCAATCAAAGGTAAAAAATGACAGGAAATTAAGGCTGTAGCTCTCTAGCAGCCTAAGGCAAGCTAACTGCTGGCTGCCTTGCTGCTATGTCATGTCTCTGGCCAAACCCTTTCCCCCTCTCCCTTGGTCAGTGGGTTGCTGAGCCATTTCGGTGCACTGAGTTGGCAGAAAACTAATACAACAACAGCGAACAGTTTTTCCTGCAGATTTGATGCACTGAAGCAGCTCATATTTTCCAAATGGTGTGTTGGAAGAATCACTTGGTATAATATGGATGGCCTGTCCAACCCCCAGTTTTCTGCCTGCTCTGAGTTTTTCTCGTGACTCCACACGGCAGATTAGCAAAATGGATGGCAGACTTACTACTGGAGTGCTTTATCTTAAATATCCTTCTTCCCAGCTTTTGTCAACCATAGGGACTCCTGGCATCGTACAGCAGTAAATGCACAGGGGAAAAAAGACCAGAATTAGAAAGAGGAATCATTGCCTTGATGAATCCCAAAAGCTTCTGGCGACCAATGGCTTAGGGACTTCGTAATTAGGAGTGGCATCTGAAGTAGCCATCTTTAAAGAGAATAAAGAGAAACCATGATCTGATTGCAGACTGAAGGCTTGCATGCCCAGAACACCTCTCCAGAAGCCTTCACATGATTCTTCTTTCAAATTTGTTCTCTTTTGACCCCCAATGTATACTGTTCCTGACTTATACTTTTAATCTTGAATGCTGCTGCTATTATCATATGGACATATGCAACTTCCTTCCTTAAATCCCAAAAACCAGAGCAACCAGGGAAGCAATAACATTTTTTCATCTAGAAAAGAATGGAAGGGTTTAATAACACCAAATACATTTAGTGTGCTCCAGATGGCGTTACCTGGAAGTGCATGCCATGGCAAATCTGTTGACACCTCACCTCTCCTAACACAGATCTCTTTAAACTCTCTCACATGATCAGGAGCGTTCCCTTTCTCACAGCAGACCTCCTTCTGAGGGGTGAGTGTTAAAAGCACACAAAGATGAGAGTTACAGAATTTATCACATGGTGAAAGACTCATGATTTACAATAACTAAGATGACAATAAAGAAACATAATAATGGCTTCAATGAAATGAAGTGGAGAACATTAATCTTTATAGGTGAAAACTTGTTTAACATTTGGAGCTGTGTGAAAGGAAGAGACCTCTAATTGAATTGCCACTTTGTGCAAGTGGGGACACAAAGACCCCTCCGGTAGATGGCTGTGTTTTGTTAGCAGAGAGCGGTAATTGGCACCCAGCTGTTAAGAGACAGCGTCTTGCCATCTTCCCTTTTCCTCTTTGTGCTGTGAAATACGGTATTAGTAACTGTAGCAAAATGTTCTAGTCCCGTATTTGAATCATCTCCCTCTTCTAAGAACCAAAACAAAACTCCCAAACCCTCATCTGGAGGTGGCCCTATCGACTGAAGCGAGGAAGAGAAATGCGAGGCCCTGAAGTAGTACTAAAGGCTGAAGTTAAACAGTTCTGTTGGCTTTCCAATAAGCATAAACCAAACAGGTTTATTTTAAAGTATAATCAGAGCAGTAAGAAATCCTGTCATTCTCTGCCAGTTCCTATTTCAGGCTGTGAGCTTGTCAGGTTTCATAAGCTCCAAACTCCAGTTGCTATTGATCTCCCTGGAGTCAGTGCTTTTCAGGGCATAAGGCCACGCAAGGCGTTAGTTTTCTCATGATTCTGAGGCCCCACTTTGCTCTTTATCTGCTTCAGAGTTGCTCTGTGCAGACTGTAAATCATGAAGCAAAAGATCTCTTTTGTTTCCCAGTATTGTATCTGTGTGTTACCACTTGGTACTCGTCAAAAAGAATGGGACTTCAGGTGCATCTCCATATGTTCCACATGTGATGGTTCTTGCCAGGCAGGTGTCTGCTCCCAGGATGAGCAAATCTCAGGTTTACTATTACTTTTTTTTTTGTTTGTTTGTTTCTGAAAAATCCACAAATAGTTTGAGGTAGAGAAGAAAATCTGGATATGCTGCTGGAAAAGATGAGTAAATGGGATATAAATGCAGTCACAGCTGGTTGCATGTTAATGGTAGCTTGAAAAGTCATTGAAGAGTTGCATGAAAAATAACAGAAAAATATTATGTTATGTCAAAAAACCAGTTGGGTTTGCTTTTCAGAAAAAATACTGTATTTATGTGTCAGACAGTTACTACTTGATTAAAAACCTTCACAGTTCAATATTAAGTCATACTGCCTTTAACTCAGGGAGAAGACTTATGGCTAAGACACTGGAGAGGACTTAGATCCTTGTTGCATTCTCAGATTTGTGGTAGTTTATGTCGTAATGCTTATATTGTTTAAGATTCAGATATATGACATTATTCATATCTATATTATCATATTAAGATTCATTTATATTGTTTAAATTCAATTTTAGGTCAGGTTCAGAGCAGCGAGCTGTTTGATTTCTGGTTTTACTCATTATGTAAAGTTCCAGCTCAGCTCTGAGACACGCTGAGCGCAGAGTCCAAAGCAAAATACCTGCGTTGCGGCTAAAGTGTTTCTGAGATTTATTCAAACCAGTCTTATGATAGACTGGAGGTACTGCCTAGAGCTGAACTGGGGGCTTCAGAGCACTTGTTCTCAATTCTTTTTGCTTCTGTCTTCCTCTTTTATGTTCCCCAAGTGACAGAGCTGATGGTGTCATCATGTTGCTTTCAGAGCTAAAATTTTTTATTAACTTTGGCATATTTGGCTTGTTTTCAATGGTTTGAGTGATCTCGCTTAGGAATAAAACAGGCAGAATTTGACCTCTGGTAACACACAAAATTAGGCATCTGCAGATATGCCACTTTCCCAGTTTTTTTGGTCCGTTCTCACTCTGCTTAGCTGGTTAGACCTGTTATGGAACAGTCTGATCACCCATCACTGTCTCCACAGCCATCCTTGTCCTTTCCCTCTGATGGTGATACTTTCCTACCTGCTGTACTGCAGAGTTCGATGAAAATTCAGCTGCTGTGAGAAACACGTGGCACCGGCACCCCGCTATGACTCAGTAGCTGGCAGGTAGCCCTACCCGGTGCTGAGTAAGCTGCTATTTCTGAGCTTGCAATTCAGTGGCTTATATTTTGTTAGAAAAATTAATAGTGTGATGTGATAGTTTTTATGGCTACTTTTTACTTGGCACATTTCTCTGACCTATCATTTTTCTGTTGTTTTAGTCCTAGCCTAAGATAAGAACTTAAAAGTCTCTTTTTCAATACCTGGGCATCTCTCATACACCTGTTTCTCTGAGTATTTCTGACCAACACACTGAATTACAAAGGACAAAAGAAAGAACCTGCTGTTATAATTTTTTTATTACGGTAACAGCAAATACTAGGAAATGCAAAATTTGCCTGTATAGGAGTAGCAGTTGCTGGACAGAAGTTTTGTCTCTCAAATTTCCCAAACATTTCAGGCTTAAAAAGTGCAAAATTTATTTTTTACTACTTGCAGAAACACTATGTTGTGAAATAGGAAATAAAATCCAGATTTCACAAGGTTTATATTTCTGTTTACCCTGATACATTACATTTTTATCTTAACTTTGAACAATTTTAACAAGGCATGGTATTGCCTTAAAAAGAGCCCTCTCTGCTGCCACCTCCACATTTACAGAGAGACCCAGGAAAACCAGCCTTGTTTTAATATAGTTCTGAGTCTACAGTTCATTACTGTCACTAAGACACTCAGATTTAGCTTGACTTAAATGTCAGAAAATATTATTCAGGTGGAGAAGGCACCAAAGATCACAGCTAACTGCTATATGGAATCTTAATTAGCAAAGAGACCATATAAAACTCAGAAGCTTCTATGAACTAAGAAAACAACCCTGACATTCTCTGCTCGGCTCTGGGTATTTGCTGCTGACTTTGATCTCCAGCGATAATCTCCAAAGAGCCGTGATTTGGGCTCACTTAAAAACTGGTTTTACTTTCAAACTTTGCCTGTTAAGTCATTATTACCAAATAACTCTGGAGGGACTAGAACCTCATAAAAGGCGCTTTATTTCCCATTACGAGAGTTAGAGATTAGGCAACATTACAGAAACCAAGCTTGTTCCTTCTCTGCAGCTCAGTTTGCTTAGTGTTGAATATATTCTGTGCGTTGAAACTGTATCCTGAGTTTTTTAACCGTCAGCAGGTTTTGTGCAGGCCCTGTTTAGAAAATATCACTATGTTTTTAAAAGCTGTAGTAAACAAATAGTTGTGAAATGGAGTAATGCATTCGTTATCCTGTGCTTGAGATAAGACCACAGTCCACATCCTCTGGCAACTGGGGAAAAAAAATAAAAAGAGCTTTTTCTTCCAGCTTTCCATCTTTGATATTTGCTCTTGGCAGGATTATTTCTAATTAGATTGTTCCTTTTCCTAATCTTAGACAGGACATACACAGTGGGTGAACAAGCAGACTTTGTAGCTCCTGCATCTGAACTGCAGCTAATAAAGTACAGACTCTGCTGAAACTGTAGCTAAATTTAAATTTTGAAGAAGTCCATTGTCATGACTAATTACACTATTCCCCTTTGTTGCATGAGGGCGTTATGGGAGGAATCTGTGAAAGACTCTGCACCAAACTTCAAATTATTTTGATTTTTTTAATGGTAAAGTTTATGAATTTACAGTGTGACCTTGAAAAATAGTTAAGGCAACTTAGAACTCTGAAATGAGTTTAGCTCTTACTTGAGACAACCGTGTTAAAGCACAAGTTATCGCATACTAATGGTGTAATTTTATTGGCACCATCTCACTGGTGTTATAAAAAATATTGGGATACCAGAATCTGTTTTTTTCTTCCTGACACTTCCACTGTTATGAAAACCAAAGCTGAAATCTCATACCAGAGAAGTTGGAAAATATTCTCTTGTTTGTATTTAAACAAAACCAAAGTAACTCGTTTTCTCATTTCTACCTTGAATAAGTGAAAACCTCTACTGGTATTTTCTAGGCAGTTATCTACCAAAACCAGTGTACTGGAGTACAGGTTTGCATGAAGCGCTGCAGAAAAACCGCCCCAGGGAGCCCTTCTGAACGTTGACATGTTCAGACTCTCTTGGTGCACGATCTGTGGAAGTGTTATGTGGTGCTAGGGCAAACGTCATTAATATTTGTTGGATGTTGAAAGTGAAGGATGAGGTCAGCTTGTCATGATCGAGTTGGGTAGCTAACGCTTTGGTGGGCTGTGGCATACAAAACTCGATTGTTTTGTGTTACGGAAGCTTGTGTTTATCGTGATGCAGGAATAGGTGTAGGAGAGTTCAGTCGGTGCTGAATTGTCATTTTTATGCAGAATGGAGCTGATTGTACTTTTTGGTCCATGGGAAGATCTGAATTCCATGTTTTGTTTTCATCTCAGGATAGCAAGGACTTTCAAAAGCAAGTTTTTTATGGAGCTTTGTTTAAGCTGACACAGAGCTGATGAAAATTGTCTGTGCTAGCATGACATCATCTTCCCAAAGGCTGCTTTGCCATGTAAGGCTCCATTCTGGGCACCTTCAGATGTGTAACTGCATGTCCCCTGTCTGTGGGGAAACAAAGTGATACCATTGTCACCAAATATGCAGAACATTATATTTTACTTAGTTTTACTTCTAGGGTTAATAACATGGTTGCAAATATTCCTTTTACCTTGGATTTTTAATCAGTTTTTACATTTTGCAGTGTAGATTCCATTTAATAGCCAAATTCCTTTGTTTTCATTGTCATTTTTATAAGGTTTTCAGAAAAAAACATTTGGAAGTGTAAATCTTGGATCATGACTCCGCTCTGGTAGTTTTGCTCTAAAACTGGAAGTAAACAGATCCTGTCCCAGAACTCTCTCTTCACGAAGCTGTGCTGTGGTGTCAGTTGGACAGAGAACGGTCAGCCTCACTGTTCCTGTTACGGCTTAGCTGGATTTATAGGTTATCAGTTTCTGTCTGGGCACAGCTCTTTGTCTGCAAAACCTGCTGGGAACAGCTGCCCCTGAGTAGCTTTTCGGTGACCTGGGCATGTCTTGAAGCCCTCATGGTTTGAATAACTGTGGCAGAGCAAGTAGGAATAAGTACTTATGATTTGCATTTCACTCAGCTCAGAGCAAACACAGACTGCATACTCCAAAGGCCTCTAGAGAAGTGTAACCGAACTGTTAATGACTTGCAGAAAGCTTTGTTAATTGTCTTCCAGTTAACTGATTCCAGGAGATGATGAAAGAAGATGAATCACACTCGTGTTTGCAGACCTCAGCCATTTCGGTTGTCAAGGGAAGGGGTGAGCAGGGAAGATAGTGAAGAGGACAGTTGGTTCTTGATCAGAAAATGAAATTGTGTGATAAATACTTCTTGTGATTTTTCAGTATATAGCTCACTTGGTAGTGCTCTTAGCGGACTCTGAGTTTTCTGTTGACTATTCTAAGAATTGACGAAAACAACCTGTTGTAGCTGTGCTGAAACTCCTTCTGTTGTGAAACCATTATAACCATCAATATCAGAGTGTTGTTAGTGGGAAGAGGGTTGCCTGGATGAGATAACAATGAAGAAAAGAAGAGAAAAGGATAAGTACATGGAAAAGAAATTTAGGAACCAGCTTGGCAAGGAGCTGGTAGTCCAAATCTGAGAAAAGTCCCAAGGAAGAGTTCGTGTATCTCAGGAGCGTATACAGTAGCTCTCTAACCTTACTCTGTGGTTTCTGTTGGGAAAAAAAAGCCTTTGGTAGATATGGCAGGACCAGATGACTGAAGAGGATGAAGGGAGGGTGAGCAACGGGAGGATGCCAGGTGTGTTCTCCGACTTTTTGGAGTTTGAATACATTTCAGCCAAACAGAGTCTTTTGAATTTTAGTCTGAACTTTAATATCCTATCTGTGATATTCGAACCAGCTGTTCAAATGTCCTTCAGCAGAAATGGTGGCTCTTAACACCTCCTGGGATTTCATGCTCTGTCCTTACAGCTGCCTTTGACTACTCCCTGGGGTTTTTTTTTTGCCTGGCATATTTTTCTGCCTCTGGCTGAGCTGGCTGAGCTCACAGAGGGGTTAGTAATACACCCGAGCCAGTGCCAGCACAGTGTTAAATTTTCTTTGATTATTAGATTAACTATAGTGCTTGAATATTGCAAGAATTCCTGAACAAACTTTCAAAGACACTTTTGAACTATGTAAGTGGGAAATGTAATCGAGGGTGTTTATCAAAGGACAACATCTGTCTGTAGTTATGGCTACCTGAGCTGTCTGCAGGTCTCGCTGCAGTCTTCAGTCACACTTTCCTTAACTGCAGACAGTTGCAAACAACTGTTTCTTTGTGTAGAATTATTACAGAATGGACCCTTAGACATTTTCATTGTCCAACAAGAAGAATCAACCACCAATACTTAATAGTTTAGATTACTCCCTATTGACTTTGGTAAATACCAAGATTTTTTCATTTTCTTCAGCAGTTTGTTCTTGCTGTCCGTCATAACATAGCTAGAATCACTACTATGCTTTCCAAACAGATACCTGCGGGAAAGCTGCTGTTTTATTGATTCTTGGTAGAACTGGAATCGATTTCTCTCTATGTTTTTCTTTAATAAGCTGTTGATATGCATTGTCAGCAACCCCTGTTCCATGGAGGTAATGGGGAGCATGTGATAGAGGTGGTTCAGAGACAGTTAATGCAACCAGATTATGGATGGTGTAACACTGTTGTAAACGAATGCAACTCCTTAGACTTACAGAGTTTAAACTTAATTAAACTAATGACTGCGTTGGATTCCAGTGATCAGATTCCAGCTAACGCCAGTCCGTGGTACTCCGCTGAAGTTGGTAGCATGTGCCTTGGGCGAGATTTGCAGTTCCACTGACTTCCCTAGAACCAGCATCAGCAGCACCAGCTGTAGAGCAGCCCTGTTGTGGGGCCCTGTTAACTACGTCTTGTCTCTACGCTTCGTTTTCACTGTGACAGCAATGTGGTGTAAAATGTAACTATTTTGTCAACTGGCTTCCAAGGAGGAGGAAATGTAGGGCATGTAGTAATGTGTCACTTTTAGAAACCCGTAGAAACATGGCTTTTCATTGCAGGCTGTGTTTTCCTACTACTTGCATATCTTAGTTTTTTTATCTTCTAATTCCTGCTTTTTGTTCTGTGTTTATGAAAGAGGTCACTCACTTGCAGTCTGTGACTGTCAGATCTTCCCCTCAGGAATAGATTAATGACCATTTTCTAGCACTTTTGTTATTATAAAGCCTTTTTTTGAGTTTGCTCTTGGTGAGGAAGCCAATCATAAGTCACATGCTATTCTACCTTTTCACCTTGTTGAATTCAAGAGGTGGAAGTGACATAGTAATGAAAAGTCAGAAGGGGGAGAAGAGGATCAATATATTGCCAAATTCTTACTGAAATTCTCATGCTTAAACTGTTCTGGGTGGTTTTATTTCTGTTTAACATTTACTAAGTAAAAGTCATTGCCCTAGAGATTCAAGATTTATTGACACAGAGAGATGAAAATGATTAGCTAAAAGGTTTCTGCATGAAGAGAATCAAAATCAGCTGAAACACTACTGGGTGGCTCATATATGGGAGGCTGAGCTATTTCAAATAAGTTATTAATGTTCAAAGCTAAAACCTAGCTTGTTAGTGTTATACCAGTTGTTTACTCTTTGCTTCCTTTGCAGAGATGCTAAAAATCTGAAAAAAGCTTTAATTGTATGTATAGGTTTATATATTCTATATACATGCACACTTCACTTGTTAAAGCTCATAAAGGCAATATTATATTTTCATGAATTTATTTTTTAATTAAGTACACGTTCACTTATTTGCAGCTTCCACCTTTTCAAGAATTGACTTTATGGAACGCTCCTGCAGTCCTGACACAACTCCCTGACAGAGAGCTCTAAAGCTCTAGAACAATGTATCCTGATTTATTCGGAATCACGCTCACCCACTGTCCATTGGACTCCATATGCATGTGGCTATACTGTATTTAGCTTTTTTCAGATTAACATCTGAAAGGTCTTAGCAGGGTTTGGCTCAAGTGCCTGTGAGCCTGCCAGAAGTACTAGGCAGAACTGCTGCTTTTTGGCCTGCTGAAGAGTACAGGCAAGTTGTGTCTTCAGCCTCGACTTTCTCTTGACTTTGTTCAGAGAGAGTACAGCAAAGCTGGGAAGTTTAATTGTCAGACAGATCAACCTGAAATACAGTATGGTTCGGTGCTCTCAGAAATCAAATATAGGGAAATATTAATTATCTAACTAGGTGGCATTCAAAGTCAGTTACTAGTCTTACTCAAGCCACTTACAACCCCAGTCTCCCTACACTTTTAGTGAAGAACTCCAGGAGGCCACCTCTTTGCTTCCTCCATCCAGCTGCTGCATGGACAGTCATTCATACGCGTGGTCCTGAGGGAGATCTGTGGTACTCTGTAAGAACACATCGTGTCCGAGCCAGCACAGACGCTGCAAGGGTGCTGCTTCTTGTGGCAGAGGTTGGCATAAGCACAGAAGGTGCTTGAAGCTGTGTTGGGGTCCTGGTGGTCCTCAGAATCAGAACTGGGTTTCAGGAAGGAGACGTCTTGCTGTTCAGCTTGTCTTGACCAAAGGACAGGGCTTTATACGTCTTACTGTTTCTTCTTTTTAAATCTGGAATGTTCGAGGGAGAAACTACTAAATAAAAAATATTAAATACAACTCACAATTCAGAGAAAATGAGATGAGAGATTACTGAACACCAGGCAAACCTGGAAGTACTGAATAATTATGTATATTGTTGCAGGAAATGTTGTATGAAATTTAATTCTAGGTTTCATGTAGGTTTTAAAGCTCTGAGCAGGTTTTATTTTCAAACAGAAATTATTAAATATATTTTTTCAATACTTTTACATGATTAATGTAACAGGCTGATATTTCTTTGAGTACATCATAAATACCCTCAACATTGGTGTGCTATATATGGAGAGTTTTATTGCTGCAGCACTTTATGAAATTATTCTTTGGGAAATTATAGATAGTCAATGAATAATTCAAGGCAAAGAATAAACCAAAATCTAATAAACTCTGCGTATGATTGAACTTTGACATTATTACAGTAATGTGTATATACAAACCTCGTCGTTATTCAGGAAAAATGATTCAAGTAGAGCTTGATTTTTATAAGAAGAGATGTTTTCACACTTACCCTGTCTGAGAAGAAAAGTGACAATTATTAACTAATTGGTAACCTGGACACCAATCATACTTTCTTCTGTTTCCAGAGAAGTCAGAGCAAAAGATACAAAAGACAAATTGTTGAGGAAATACTGGATCTTTGCCAGGGCTTCCAATCTTTATAACAATTTCTGGGAGTTTGAAAATACTCCCATAAATCACAAAATTAAAAACCTTGAGGAAAGGCACGTCTTACAGGATTGTAATGAAATTTCTGTGCTAGGCACAGAGAAGTCAGAGCAACAGACGTGGCAGCGGGTACAGAATGGCCCAGCTGGAATGAGAAAGGGCGCAGTGTCACTGCTAAAAGCAGTTATACCCTTTCCTCCCTTGCTACTCTGGGGTGAGGCAGAGGTGGTGACCACAGGCAGGCGATGGGAAGAACGGTGTGGTTGTGACTGAGCTGGGAGAAACTGGAACAAATACTGAGAGAGACTGAGGAGGTACATGTTTGTGTATCCTCTTGAGTACAGCTGCAGCGTGCAGCTTCCTGCCTGGGCGATGAAAAAGGGTTGATAAACTTTCTGATATGTGCTTTGGACTGCTATGATAGCGTCCCTGCCACTAACATCTTGTATAACTCCTTACGAGAGGGTTGGGTAACTAGAAGGGGCACAGAAATGTATACCCAAAAGCTTAGGAACAGCTTTCACACCTTTTTACAACCTCACAATCCTGCAGGAGAAGGGAGCAGGGCAAGAGAAGGGCATTGCCTCCTCCAGAAGGTTAAAGCCTAGTTAGCACCAGGCTCCTGCGCTGAACTGCCCTGGGGGTTTTGTGCTCTCTCCCTCCTAACTGCGCAGGTGCCCTGCAGAGACTGACCTCCTGCCATAGTGCAGGGGATGCCAGTGCCTCTAGTATCTCCGTGTTACTCAGGCTTTGACTTTGGAGGTAGTTTTGGGAAAAAGCCCCATCCTTCCAATGGTCCTTGAGCCTGGGAAAAGAACCAAATCAAAGTCAAGCCCACCCTGTATTTCAAACAGCTACAGCAGTTTGAGACTCTCCCCGTTAATAAAGCCTAATGGCTCCCCTCCCAGCAGTTTCCTACAAATACATCCACTTTTTCTGTTTTATTTGGTACATAACATGGCACCACTTCTTCAGCGGCTGTAAATCAAAGTAACACTATTGCTTTTAGGAGGAGGGTATGCATTTACTGCAGCTGGTGGGCTCGTGATTTACGTCCCTGATCCACGGGAGGATTGTGCGAGCTAGAGGTGTCGCCCTCTGGTTTCAGAGGAGCTGTCCACCTGCCTCCAGGTGGAGAGCTGCCCGCCTACTACTACTGTTTCTCTCAAATCAATTAAAAAAAAATGATCACAGGACATAGGAGAAAAAGAATTGCCTCCTGGTTTGTTATGAAACTCTAAAATTTTTATTTGTAGATTATTTTCATGACTAATCACAGTTTCACAAATGCGGGAATTTGTAAGTGTGTGGGAACAGACGTGCACCAATTTTGTCCTTTCCCCCGTTCAATCTGATGATCTGCATATTGATGTGTTTCTTTGGAATTAATGTTTATTTTGGTGAGCTGAGGGAATTGTTATGATCATTATGCAAGGGCCTGGTATATATGTAAATGAAATGCAGTGAAGTAGGAGAAAGGAACTAATTTGCTGTTGGAGTTCGAGGATGAGTTTTCTTGGCCAAAGCTTTTAGGTAAAAATTATTTCATATATCAGCCCTGCTTCCTCCTTGTCTAAATTAATTTTTGTTTTGTAAATTTGAGTAAGAGAAATCGATTTGGAACACCAACATTGGTTTAACCACAGTCACCATGTTACTGGAATGTTTTCAGTCACAAGAAGTGTAATGTGAGTCCTTCTTTTTTTTGAGGAATCTAGGGAATCTGTCCTTGTTGTCCATGTGTGATGACAGGATGTTTTAAGACTCCGCTCTGCAACAGAATTTTGGTTATTGTTTAGTCTAGACCTTCCTTTGCCTGCAGAGAAACTCGTAGCCATCATTGATAGCAGTTTTGCGTAAGATTGATACTCTTCCCAGATACCAGCTGTATGTAATAAAAAGAGATTAAATATATTTTTAATGGAAAAATGATGTATTCATGGATCAAGGTTCTGAATATTTGAGGATACTATACATCAGTCTGTTTCCTTCCTATTTTTTCTTAATTCATAGGAGGGAAACTGAGGCAGAGAAATGATAGGAGTTAGCTTGTGGTGTACTTGCCTATCAGGAAACAGTGAATTCAAGTTTCTTACACTAAGCCATCTAGTGTGCTGTTTCTCAGAGTAAAAGTAATTTGAATACTGAGAAAAGGACTTAAATGTTTATTAAGCATCTCTCTCAAATGGGCTCTTGAAATGATGGTGGGTTATGAGAGGTGCCTGATTACTGTTGACTTTGGTGAGCTATGATGGGTCAGAGAAAATACAGCTACTGTGATCAGCTGAAGATCTGGGGTTTAAAGTGCAATTGTTATTTATTTCACTTCATTTTGCTTGCAAGCATTTTACTTCGATGAACTGCTTAGAAACATGGTGTTAGGAGCCTTGGTTCTTCCGTTACAATACAGGGAAGGTGCATCCTTTTTGTTTGAAGAAAACTTGTTTTTATGTGAATTCTTTTGACACTTGCAGAATATACAACACACAGTGGGATCAGTTATCAAAAAGGTGACTTTCTGATGCAAGTTAAAGGCTGAAATGATGAATTCCACATCTGTTAAATAGACTTAATTTCTCGTGACATTATAAACTGAAAAGGGCAACAAGCTCCTTTTTCAACATGCGCAGAGCTCTGATTACAGTTGAGAATGTGTTCAGAATGGAAGGTAACACATCCCGCAGTCTCTGCTAAATTACCTGGGGCATCCACGGTACGCTGGTAGGAGAAAACCTGCTGACTTTTTAGGATACATTTTGGCTCCCTTCTTGAAAGATCTTGCTGGATTCAGTTTTACAGTTATGGAGATGGGCTCTTGGAGCAGATAACCGGTGCCAGTAACTCTCTGTGGTAACATGGAGTATATGTCACCTGACAAAGGGTAGTCTCATGTCCTCATGTGTTAGTCCACTGTGTGGCTGAAGGATACGAACACGGAAAACATCTATTAATCATTATTTAGCATTGAAGGACTCGGTCAAATTCTGAATCCCTTATCTCATGCTGGGCTATGGAGTTATTGCTGGTGTAAAATTTGAAGAAAATGTAATTAGGTTCATTATGTTTTAGACATCTGTGTCCAAGGTTTTAGAAAAAAATCTGCAGAATCCAGTTTGAAACTCAGCCTTTTTTGAAGGATGCTGCACAGTGTAATACCTGCAGGTGTGAGACAGTCTGTAATAATTACTCTGAAACAGGACTTCCTAGTGCTTTAGGATTTCTTTTCATGGAAATCTGCCCCATCTGTTTCACAGATACTTTTTTTAGTCCATTTCCTTCCCAAACCCTTTTCTCTCTTCAAGGAAGTGATCCTAGACTGACTGTTTCTGCTTTTTGATGAGTCTGTTACAGAACACGTCCAATCTCTCCCATTCTTTTTATTGCTCACAAAAGATGAGATATAGTCCACCTTTGCAGTTAAAATGAATTCGAAAGGTAGTTTTTATAGCTGATTATTATTATATGAATTTCTAAACTAGAATCCACATGCCTCTGTTTAAAATGCTTGGTCATGGGTAGACTTCCAAGTCTTTGGTTTAGTGATCTTTTCAAAGAGATTACGATTGTCAAAAGCTTTCTAGCAAAAAAATACAGTTATGGAATAGGCTTACGCCACTTGTTTGTCTTGTGGTTTATATAATCTGCACCAACTCTGTTCTACATTTTCAGAGAAGTTTTTTCTCTTCCAAAAAGAAACAGTTTGTTTTACATAAGAGCCAGCTCTAGACTCTGAACCACTGGCGATTCAGAAGGTGGCATCTGCGAAACAAGCACACATCCTCTTCAGCGCCTTCATCCCAACTGTTACTGCTGCTCTGAGCTTGGGGAAACACAGGTCAGGAAAATAAGGTCATAAGGGACAACACAATCACCTTTCCAGACCTGCATAGCTGAGAAGCTTAACAAGAACTTGCGGGATAAATGCTCTTTTTAATATGTTTCTACTAAATAAAAATGCACTGCAAAGTCGGGGTGAAGAAAAGGACAGAAAGAAGAGCTCTACTTACAGTAGCTTATTTTCCAGCACTGTTATTTTGTAGTTCTACCACTTCATCTCTACAATTTTCTTCTGAGTTATAACATAACTCCACATCCTCTCAATTCCTTTCGTAAATACCATCACTGCTTACCACTCAGTGAAATGTGATTTGTTCTTGCCATATGTAGCTGAGGGCTCATTCATGGGCCTGGCATTGCTCCGATACAAAAATGACTTCAAGCTGCTTTGAAGATTGCAGCAAACACATCGCAGCATTTTGAAAACAAAGATTCAACAAAATTCCAATATCACTTAGAGGAGCGTGCTGAGATTTTTGTGCCTTTTGAGATTGGGAATGTCATCAATGAGAAAATATGAAGGGTCAAGTCTTTAGCATGATACTACTTTGATTACGGATTTTTCCTAGGAAATAATTACTTCCTTCTATTTTTTTTCTCCTCATTATTCTGCCTTTCACCTTGCACTTGTGTCTTGTAGATTTTAATTACAACCCCTTTCCCTGAATGGAAGGGAAATTATAAGTATGAAATTTTAATGAAATGCTTATTTTTATGAAATATTTATCCTTTTTCATTCTACTCTACATTTTTCTTTGTCATTTTGGGACAGCAGGTGCTGGAAGGGCTTTTGTTTTGTATTTTCAATGAAAGTTTGACGTTATTTGATGTAAATAGCTTCTGACAAGCTAAGGGTATAGCTGGGTCATGCCAAAGGTAGTCACCCAGAGGAATGGTTTTCTCCGAGAAGTGCTGTCAGACTTGTTTCCCATGCACCAACTGTTTAATAGGCAAGGTGGTATCACTCCTGTTTAATATAGTGAGATTCACAGCAGAGAAGCAACACAGAATCTTGCAGTGTTTGACATTTGCTTTTAGGACAGAGAGAGGAGTAACACGGCTGCCCAGTGTCTGTGTTCTTACCACCAGCGGTCTAAGGATCAAACATTATAGCAACAGGCTTTTTGCCTGGTCCTAATAATTCTGTTTCTACAGCGCACCGATGAGCAGAAGCTAATGTCCTTCTGTTCAGAAGGACAGTCTGCAGAGATTGTTTCTGAGAAAGTCTCTTTTCTGTTTCCTGAGCGGGCTGATGAAATTCCAAGCAGTTATGACTTTAGAGCCCATTTTAATTATCCACTTAATCACACATCTAGCGGGAGCAAGAAGGGTTTTTACGTAGAACACAGCAAGGCAATGTGTGGCTCGCTCTCTCCACCATGCAAGCCTAGCTGCCCTGTTTCGAAAGCACAAAGTCTGATTCTGTCATATATCTGTCTTTGCCGCTGCTTGGACCTGTACTGCCTTCTGTCATCTGAACGGTCTCAGTCTCTCCTGCGGTTGTTCTCAATAACATCCAGCAGCAGTAGAAGGGAAGGCTGAGTAAACAGAGAGAGAAAATTAATTTTCTGGGGACTATGGAACATTTAGCCAGAGAGACTTCAAAATGAAAAATCACAGTACTTGTCTTTTAACCAAAACCAAGCTTGCTGCTCTGATCAGGAATAAATGAAGGTGAGCACTGCTCCTGTGGGACCAAAGGTGAGGCGTGTATGCCAAAGGTATTTTCAGCCTTGAGAGCATTGGTTTTTCTCTGGTGCAGGAGAAAGTGCTGGGGTCTGAATTCTTATTCAGTCCTCACTTTGGCAAATAGTCACCCAAGCTAGTGCCAGGACTGAAGTCTTCATCCATGAGGTTCTGTCAAATTCTCATAAAATGCTCTGCTTTTTTTCCCTTCTCATCCCATCCTATCAGACAGTGCAAACATCAATGCCATTTAATGAACCGTGATGCCAGCTTATTGGTTCCAGGCAATAACTTTTTACTTTGCTCTACTATACAAAGATTAATATTAGCATGATCACTTCATCTAGTAATTATTTTTTAAGCTGTCCCAATTTTATGGACGTTGTATGATTAAATTACATTTGTTCTTCTTCTTCCCCTTGCAAGCACAGTTCCCTAATATTAAATCTTCCAACATCCTGCATCCTTTCTATCAGAGTGTGCTGTTGCTGAGCAACACCAGATTTGCTCTTTAAAATTATCCAGGTTTCTTTAGCCAGCTTTGTGAGTTGGTGCAGCAGGGAAGAAGTGATACGTCTTAATGCTTTAAAAATATGCGTATTTTTTGTTCAAACTATTTATTAACATTTCTTGCATTTGGACCATCACACATGGGTATGTGGCTGTAGATTTAAAAGTAATACAGTTTTTGATAGTTTTAAAATTTAATTTAATTTTTAATTTATGGGGATTTTTGTAATTATATAACTGTACTTGTATAACATCCATTAACTCCTTATACATAGGTGCAAGAAGAAAGAATAATAAAAACTTACGTGCATTTAGGAAGGTTTGTATTAGACAATTCTTTTTCCCCCTAAAGCACGGGTATTTCTGCTGTCTGACTGGTGTCTAAGTGTGGATTCTTTATGGTTGGAGCTTTGAGAGACGATTCAGCCTTCTCCTTAACCCTGCTGACCCTCACCTGTCTCGATATCGTGAAAGTTGGCAAAAATCTTCCTTTTGACCTTATAACTGAGTGCTGTAGGAATTATTTTCCTGCAGATTAAGCACTAGTAACTATTTCGACATGGACTGTAATTTTAAACCTTGACCATAGGATCATGTAAATACCAAATGCTTTTTCTTCAGTGTCAATTTTTAATGACAGTAGCAAAAAGTTTCACTTGTAATACTTAATTCATTGAACTGATGCTGTGAACAATGCGGCTGCTTCCAGCGAGGTGATAAAATGTGTGTGTAAGATTTGCACGTCTAGTCAAAGAGGACTCCATGACCCTTTAATTCACTGAAGCTCTGAGACTCTGAGCTCACAGTGTGGACGTATCTTTAACTTCCTTGGGCTTGAACATTTCTGTAGAATGAGGCACATGCAAAAACAAAACAAAACAAAACAAAAACCTAAAAACCAAACTCTGCACTTTCAGCACAGAAAGGAAGAGGCTGGGCTGCAGCTTCATGCTTGTTTTCAGTTGATTTTCAACTCACCATTACTAAGCAGAGTGATATCTTCAGCCTCTGCTCTTCAGCCTCAGCTGCAGATGTCCGCTGTTCTCCGGCGCTGGTACAGGCAGAGCTATGCAGGGAGTTGGATCAGGGAGCCAACTGGCTAAAAATTAATATTTGGGGTGGGGGTGGGTTGTGTGCTGAGTTAGTTTGCAGTCGCATCAGTTCCCATCCCAGACTTGCTGTGCAACCTCGGGAGAACTAAAGCCAGCCTTAGAGAGGCAAAGAGAAGGAGCAGGTCCAGGGAGGGGAATTGAGAAGCACCCGTTTCACTGGCAGACCCGATTTGAGCCGGATTAGAGCAGCTGGGTAACCATGGCCACAGATCTCACAGGAGAACTAAAGGGTTTTGCAGGTGCCCTCTGTGCTTTCCTGCAAAGCTTGTAAAAACTGCTTTGCAAAAGAACAGTACTGCAAGAACCTCCTGTGTGAACTTCTGGAGGTTTATGGGACATTTTCATGGTTTGTATGATAGAAGAGGAGGGAGTTCTGGGGACGGATCTTTGCATAAACCAACAGTATAGCCATCAGCTGAATGTGTAAGTGGAAGGATCTTGCCTATTATCAAGGCTTCCTTCTTATTGACTCTTCTTGTGTGCTCAAGTCAATATAGTGATTAGAGATCAGTTTTAAATTACAAGGAGAGAATATTCAACCCCCAGAAGATGCGAAGAAAGAAGTGCTTGAATGCACGTGCAGAACACAGAAGGCTAGAAGAAATGCTTTGGCAGTCATTGCAGAGTAGGCAAGGAAGAAGAGCACAGCAAGTAATGATCAAAAAATGTTGATTACCACGTTTTTAAAGCTGTGAAAGCTCCTTGAAAATGTTGACCCAAGTGATGATTACACCTAAGAGAAACAAAAGGTAATTACTTAGGAGCTAATAAATCCAAGAAGGAAGACAAAAATAGTATCAGGGGAAAGTGTTAAAATGATGTGCAGAGGATGAAAGGATATTTTAAGGCCAGATGTTCCTTTACGAATTTATGGGAAATGAGCCTGCTTTTGAATAGCACTTTGAAAGCTCTCCAAGGAGAAAAAAAAAAAAAAGGCATTTTAAAGTTCTATAATTCTAACATACCTGGGGGAAGTCTTTTTATTAATCAGGTCTCAGAAGGATGGCCTCAAATGCAACTTGCTATTTCTTTTTAAGAATCTCATTTCCAGTTGATGACTGTGAAAAAAATTGCCTGCAGTGAGGTTGTTGGTGTGCCTACACCACAGTTTATGACACGAGCAGGTACATCTGAATGTGCGTGCTCCACTGTGGTCTGCTTGTGGTCATCTGTATTCACCTGTCTTCTCTCTCTCTGCGTGGTGGGAAGCTCTCTCTGAGCAGAGATAATTCTTGATTCTGTGTGGCTACACACGTCACGTGGCTGGGTCCTAGCCCTTGGCTAGGAATCCTACCAGTGTCAGAACAAGGATAGTGCCATTTGAATACTGCTAAACTTTGCTGTGCCTCAGAGGCTTCTGACCTCTAACCTGTGCCCATTACAGTGAATTTCTCCTGCCATTTCTGGGCTAAGTTTGGCTGTTTTGGACTCCTGACCCCCACTGACCCAGTTTATCAAACAGACTGACAGTAGATCCATTAAGTTGGACAGCTAGTTGGAGAAGTGGACTAAAAAGTGAGCTATGAAGACTCAAAAGCCATTAAATTAAAATAACTCACTGTTTATTACTGGAAAAAAAACCTAGGATTTTTTAAGTCAATCTCTTTACAAGATACTAAACATAACGAATGCTACTGAATCATTACAGTGTGAAAAAATGCCACAAAACCATAAATCCATGTGGCAGACCTGAGAAGTGACACTGGTCATGTTCCTCAGGATGAAAGACAAAGTTTAATATACTCTTTAGGTTCTAGAAAAGTGTTTACAAGCCAACCTGGATTTAGTTTCTTTCTTACTAGAGCATTGAAGGTACTTGCATATGGCCAAAACCTCAGCACCTTAAAACGCTGACAATGATAATTTTCTTGGTGTCACTTGTTTACATTTTCACACTATCGGCATACAAACTCCTGAAGAATGATCGTGCCCAGTTAATGAACAATGGAGTAATTGGAAGAGTTAACTGAGAATGGAGGAAAAGGTTTTTTGAAAAACGAGGCTTTTGTTCTTTGCTCAGTTGTTAAAGGGCTTTGAAGCTTCTGGCATACTGATGTGCAACCTTCAGCAGGTCAGAAGAGTAGGTCACTTGGTCTGTCTAGCATGCTTCAACTCTTAGGAAATCAAATCGCATCCACTCAGCTAAGTGAACTTATGCTTAATTTAAATCATATCACAAAGCATTCAAGAAAACATTTTTTTCCCAATTACATGAAAATGAAGCTCACAATGGTCTGGCGTGATGAAGGATCTTTTAATGATACGCTTGATATTTCAGAATCCTTAATTTCAGTTTTTGAAAGTCACAAGTAGCTCTGAATGCTGCACATCATTATCTAAAACAAACACTTAATGATTTCCCTGAGCACATCCTGGAAGTAATGATCAGTTGCTGCCTACAGAAGATAACAAACAACAAATATTGTACCGCAGAAAGAACGGAATTTTGCTCTGAAGCGCTTACCCTATGCCTCTTTTAATTTGCGCATTATTCAGATGGTATCTAAAAGAATATTTATGTATACACAAAAAGTTAAACTCATTAAAAACTGCCACCACACAGACAACTCAGGATGTACATTTATCTTCCAAAATCTCATTAAACTCCGGTACTTCTACAATTCTTTTCATAATAATGAAGCACATGCAGAGTTTCTTTCTGCTAACGCCAAACAAGGAATTTTTAAAAACATGGCATATATTTCTTTTAGACAAAACTGTTAGGACAAATGTATTCTGCCTCCCCTTCTGCTCTGGCTTTAGAAATCTGCCAAGGACTCCCTTCAACAGCTCGCCTGGTCGCCTTCTTCAGATGTAAGTGCAGCTTGAACTCATTGTAAAATGCACATTATATGTAGTTAAAAGGGAGCATGAGGAACAATAACAAGGGCTTCAAAGTCTACATCTGCTCCTTATAGTAATTTCTCCTTAATGTGGTATATTTGGGGGTTTATTTAATTCAAAACAGCTCTAGATCACAGAAAGGCAGGTCAAAATTTGTCAGTCATGTTACTTCCTCAGCAACATCACCATTTCGTCATCCTGCCTGGGTGTCAGTAACTGCTGAGTAGTAAACCTGTACTAAGAGCACTCCTTCTCACTGCGAGTTCTTGCACTGAACCCTCGTGGCATCGCACTGAATGGCCAAAGGCTCAGAGCAAAATTTCAGCGCCCCAAATCCTCATACTCTTGTTTGGGAAAAGTTCTCACTCATACAGCAATTCAGCAGAAACCGGCAAAGCAGGTGTTGTCCGGAGGAAGGCTTCCAGATGCTGTCCCGTATTTTCTGCTGCTTATCTTTAGAAATGGTGAGTCCTTTGTTGGTTTTGGACCTTCTGCTTGTCATTGAGAGTGTGCTTGTTCATGATGCTCCCCTCGTAAAATGCAAGAGGGAGTTTAAATTGTGTGAAAAGTATAAAATCAGCTGTTTGGTTACTGCGTGTTCTTTCCTCCAGGTGGAGTAAATGGAAGGTAAAATTCCTAGTGCATTGATGTGCATGATTTTTAACATCAAAATTACACGAAGGAGGTACTGTTCCTGTCAATGGCACAGTTCCCTTAGCAGAGCTGGGCCTCAGCTTTCCTAGTCACTTATTATTCTTAAATACTTTTTAAAAACAACATACAAATCCATTAGTGATTGAAAAAATGTATGATCTTTACATACTTGACTTATCTAAATACTTCAGCCTATCCTCAAAAGGCTCTCATTTTTCAAAGTTGTTTTAAGCTGGAATGAGGCTTTGAATTCCTCCTGGTATGAGTAATCAGGCTAAAGCCTGGCAAGTATTTGTTACATTGCAAAAAAGATAAATAAAGGGTGCAACTTCCAAAAGATTTTTTCTTTTTCTCTTTCTCTTGAAAGATTCTGTAGTTTAATACAAAGAACAATATCAAAGCAGAAAAAAGCTAAATCTATTCCCTCTCCTCACTTTTAGGGACTTGTTAATGTGACAGTAATATTTATTTTTGGCTTCTTGAGTTCTCCCAGGGTTCATTTGTGATAGTCTTTAGAGCAGATGTTCAAAACAAAGACGTTTAATGAAAATGTGTGATTAATACCCAGGTCCACCCAAAAAGTCCTGGAGAAAACACCTATTATTTGTAAGTGTGATTATAGACTATCTGTAAGTTCTAGAGGACATTTGCCCTAACTCTTAACCCTAAAGCTAACCCTAACCCTAAACCTAACTCCTAACCCTAACCGTAACCCTCTAACCCTAACCCTCTACCCTAACCCATAACCCTAACCCTAAGGTATAACTGTCTTCAATAGGACACCACCAACCTGTAACAGTTATTGTTACTGCAGGAAAAAAAAGTTATAAAATTCTAGCTATTTTGATGAAGATTCTCCAGTCTAGGGAGAAAAGTTCTGTCATTATGCAACGTGAATGTCCTTCATCACGGCCAGCCCAGCATCTGTGCAGATGTGAGACAAGGGTACTTCAGCTGGTGAATTATACAGAATACGATGAGGCAGAAGAATCCCAACAGAGAAGAGGGCTCTTCCAGGCACAGGAGATGGCTCTTTCTCCTCTAGATTTTATTCCCTGCTAGAACGAGAGAAGATCATCAGCCTGTAATAAGGACTTAGTGCAGAGGAGTCATGACCTTTGCTAAGGGTAGCGGCATCTGAGTTTCCCTCCTAGCTGTGTGCAAAACTGGAAATGGCTGGGCCAGGAACTTTCCAAGAACACCCTGAAGAGGAGTACTCTGCTTTTCAACTTATCTGGAGAAACTTACACTGTCCTCAGGAATTTCATCTGTTTTTTTTTTTTTTCTGATTATTCTTCCAGCGGGTAGGGGTTCTATTGAGAAGAGGGCTCTTCCAGGCACAGGAGATGGCTCTTTCTCCTCTAGATTTTATTCCCTGCTAGAACGAGAGAAGATCATCAGCCTGTAATAAGGACTTAGTGCAGAGGAGTCATGACCTTTGCTAAGGGTAGCGGCATCTGAGTTTCCCTCCTAGCTGTGTGCAAAACTGGAAATGGCTGGGCCAGGAACTTTCCAAGAACACCCTGAAGAGGAGTACTCTGCTTTTCAACTTATCTGGAGAAACTTACACTGTCCTCAGGAATTTCATCTGTTTTTTTTTTTTTTTCTGATTATTCTTACAGCGGGTAGAGGTTCTATTTTGCCACGTGGTACATCACACTGATAGAGGCTGCAGATTTTGAAAGCTCCTGGGAGCCTTTTTTCACACTTGTTTCCAATATTACTGTAATTTTGTGTGTTTCGGGGTCTGGATTTTTAAAATTTTCATAGCATTAGCATCAGGTTTGTGCTTATTAAGACCAGACAGGCAGCTGTGACAAGAATATCAGAGTTGACACCTTCTGATTTCATCAGTGAGATTTTCAAAGTCTATCCAAAAATCTCTAATCTGTCCTTGAATAATTGTTTCTGTGCTGAAGTCAGAAGGGTTTTATTATTACAAATTATTTGCAATACTTGTCCTTGAAGATTTCTAGCATTCTGGGTGAAAATCTTACGAAAACAATCTGTAATTTGTGCCTTAGTTTAAAAAGGGATCTCAAAAACCAGACTGATTCCTTGACATGTCGCTGTAGCTAAGCCATGGGGAACAAGTCAAATGCTTGCAGTAGTATTTAAGGCTGATGTTTAACATATAAATAAGGGATCTAGATGTGTGGGGAACTGATAATCAGTAGACTGGAGAATCTTCATCAAAATAGCTAGAATTTTATAACTTTTTTTTTTTTCCCTGCAGTAACAACCGTTACAGGTTGGTGGTGTCCTACTGAAGACAGTTATACCTTAGGGGTGTTCATAGATATAAAACTTGCTGGTGCCATAAAGTTCTGAGAAGGGCCAGTGATTACAAACTTCCTGCATTTAAGGTCTTGCAGATTAACAGCTTTTACATTTAAAAATAACCCTACAGCTAAAAATAATCTGAAAACAATTATTTTAGGTTATTCTGCATGTTTAGAAGTTATTTTAAATTTTCTGTGATAGGAACATAGCCTAAAACAAAATGAGCTAATAAACTACTCTTACATTACTGGAAAAGGTAAAGGAAGTGAACTAGATTTTGGTGGATGGTGTTTTTGGAAGCAATGTTTGTTTAAGAGTTAGTTTATACAGTTTTAAACTGATGTAATCCGCAGACCTGTGGCTGGCTTAGCAACAGCAGCCAAAGGAGAACATAGCACACTTTACGACTTCCTAAATGCATTTCTCGGTGAAGCCAGAAGGTGAAATATTTTAAAATTCGTATGGTGGCACAGAATAGATTACAAGTATGCTGAGTGTAGGACATTGGACCAGAAGGAGCAGATAAAACCACATTTTACAACTATTTCAGTACAATTTGAAGCAATTACTGAATAACCTGTGATAGAGAGAATGAAAAATGTGTTTTATTATTCTTTCCTGCTAGCTGGACAATTTATTTTTGTTAAAATTGCAGTCAGACTGTATCCCACTTCAGGCTAACATGATAAATTGAAATTCAAGTTAAGGAAGCAGAAGCAGTGCTGTATGGGCCTTTTCTGTCCTTGGTATAAGCATATTAAACTAGGGTGATTATCTCTGAGTTTTCTAATGTGCATTTACTGGATCATTTTGGGATAGAATTAAAGTTATCGGATATAATAATTAAATCTCACAAATACATTTTTTCCCTGAAAAGTACTGGAAGACTTAATTTAACAAATAAACACTTTGTGACAACTCCCCAGTATTAAAAAAAAATCCAATTACTGTTTGATAATCCTGTAAAATAAATTGCAGAAGGTTAGGTCATCAGACTGCTAAGTGGAGTTTCCACTTCAACGTGAGCAGTTACACTGAGAGCTCTGTACAGTCGCTAGAAGGAGATGGAAATATTTACTACTGCTCAGCTGTTGTAATATGATCCTTCATAATTTCCTACTTTTTTTTGCCTGTAGGTTTCCCGTCTTTTTATATAATATATGTATGTATTAGATATAAATACAATATAAATAGAATATAGGAATTTTGGAATTTTTTATGGTGCTGTTTCTGTCGGTTCCTGTTTAGGATTTCCTGCTTTCTAGTCTAAATACAGGGTGGACTTTACTTGCTGGAATGGACTATTTATACCTTGCCTTTAAAATCCTATGTGATACTTAGTGATATGAAGAATAATACGCAGTTTAATTAAAAATATCATAGTTTTGGTTCATGGGGTTTTTAGATATGACATATACCAATACCTGTCTTCCAGGTTTGTATTTTCACATCTCTGCCAATTAGAAATGACTGTTTTATCAAGCCATAAGCTGCTGATTATACAATAATAACACACTGCATCTGTGTTCTGAACTGGCAATCAATGAACAATCCGAAGCTAATAACTGTGCCGTGTATCTGGGACTTCATAGTGATGTGGGGATTTGTAAAGTACCCAGGAGCTTCTCCGCAATCACTTCTGGGGACACCAATGTGTGCGTTTAGCAACGGCAGAATGAAAAGAGGAAGCTGCCAAGTATGAGCCTGTAAAAACTAACACCCAAGAGGAGTACAAATGCCCTAAGTGACCCGGCCACTGGGGTGCAGTTACACACGGACCATGGTGGGTTGTTAGTGTTTCCTGCATGACTGTATCGATCCACTTAGAGAGCAGCAAACAGGAAAGCATTCCCATCGAGACCTCGACGCAGATGTGTGAGCCCCTCTTGGAGAGCCTGTATGGGAATAGTCGTCCGCTTGTGTCCGCTCTCTGCGGGGCTGCCAGCCTTGTCTTGTGGAAGCGCAGAAACGGGAAAACGAAACACCTCACCCACTTAACAGATGCAATTAATGAGAGACTTAAAGGCTTTTAGTCTTCGACGAAAATCAAAGTCCTGGCGAACATTTGTTGCAGACAGTATCTGACTTTTGAAAATCTCTGCAGCATCTCCTGCATTTGTTCTATTAATGCTAGAAGAACTTCTACGTGTATCCCTGATTTTGTGATGGATGGTGATCTCCTGTAAAGATCTGATAATGTGGAACTCAGATTTTCATAGAAGGTATTTTCTTAAAGGAAGCTTTAAAAATCACTAAGAACTGTTGTGACTTTAGGATGTATTTGTAGTCGTTGAGTTATACAACACCCGAAGACACAGATCAGACACGCAGGATTATTTAGGCAACGTGACTTCATCTTCTAAGTTCTTGAATTTGAGAGTCTTCTAAATTGCAAGCACGGACGTGCACTATTTAAAAGACAGAAAATTAATTTGTGATAAAACTTTTGTGTTTGTTTATACCTTGAACCAGAGATTCTGGGGACAGCATGTACTTGTTACGAGAAAGGAAGCAGAGGTCAGATTTAGGACGCTAACCACTTGGAGGCTTAAACAGACTAGATACAATGAAATTCTGCAATTAACCTTAAAATCTGCCTGTGTAGCACTGCAGATTAATCGGTCTTATACCTCAATCAACCATGAACAAGCAATACAGTGCACGGAACAAAAGAATAGGAGATTTCAGCATGGCGATGAGTTGGGTTCTTCGTGTATCTCTAACAGAAATTTTAATCCTGTAATTCCTCTGTGTCACAAGCTTGAATCTCTAGGTCATAGTAAATGATCCCCAAGAAATTCTTAATCTGTTCAAACCCCATATCAAATAAGATGGACATAACTGTCTTGTTTGACAAGTATATATTATTTAGAAACACTTTTTACTTAACTGTGAACACTCTGTGGAACAAAAAGGAAATACCATAATATCAGATTATTTCAGAATCCTGATGGTTGGAAGAACTGTTAAATCTGTCAAAAACATGCTGAGAAATTAATTTTTTTTTTAATTGGCACATGCTTCAGAATTTCAATGGCAACTGAAAAAGGAACTTGATTTGCTGTATGGTGGGACAGTTACACATGCTGCATTGTCCCCACTGCAGCCATTTCTCAGGGAATCAACACTGAATCACAAAGGAAACAGTAATTGTTTTGTTCCTCATAGTAACAGAAATTCAGGATTGATGACTGAGGACATTCAGAAGAGTCTTTCTCATTGTTCCCATTCTATGATTTAAAAGTCTGTTTGAGAAAAATGAGGCTAACAGGACCAAGCGTACATGTTTCATTAATGACATCTTGATGCCACCTACCATGAAGACAGTATAAACCATCCTTGTTTACTGTCAAGGATGTCAGTAAACCATACGATTCTGAAGTGCTGATAGGGGTGTCCTAAACCATCTGTGCACTTCTGGAGTCGAGCTGTGTAGTTCAGATCCTGCAGTCTGAAGTAAAGCGTTGCAGCCTCAGTACAAATACAATGGCATTCTGTGCATGGCAAAACTTTTTCTACCGGTTCGCTCAACAGCCTAACTGGTGGAGTTACACCCCTGGTTGGCAAGTTATGCCGTATAGTAAAAAGCAGAGGTGTGCAGCAGACTGTAAACACACCAGTCTGCTCTAATCTGCCCCATTGATTGGTACGTCTGAAAGCCCCCTCGGCAGCACACCTGGTAATCCAAGCAGATAAAAAATGACAAACCAGGGAAAGGGCATCGTAGGAGCCTCAGTTTAAAATATATGGAGTCAGTAACTGCATTTTTATACGCTATAACTTTAAAATTGTGTTGACTTTGGAGGTGATGCATTTAAAGGTTAACACTGTTCAGCATGTCGTGTCCACCCTGGCCCTCAAGTCAATCAAGTAGGAATTTGTTGGTCTTATGTTGAAGGATAGGTGCAGTGTGATGTGTCTGTTTTTCTGCTTTTCTTCTTGAAACAACCAGATTTATTTGAAATGGGCGAGCTGTTATGTTCAGTCTGTTCACAGAAGCTCTCGTTCTACTTTTATACATAGCTGCCATTAACATTAATGGGAGGTGTGTGCAGAGAGGAGAAATTAAATGTCTTAATTTTCATGCATCTGGTAGACAGCTGTACTTGAAAAGAGGGAGTAACGAAGAGCACTTCCTTTTATACGCTGATCCCTCCCGTAATAAATACAGGCTGGGGAATGAAGTATTACAATATCCAACTTCTGCTGGAAATTACAGACCAGAACCCCCTGGACAGTGTGTTTGACAGAAATTAGCTGTGCTCTATCCCCAAACCACTATTTTTTGTTCCTGTATGCAAATTACTGTTCAAAACTCACTGTGGACAAATTCAAACAGTACTTGGCAGCTTGGGAGCATCCCAACCAACCAACCAGGCAGAGTTAGTCTGGGAAAAGACATTCCTTCTCTAGTCTCTGCATATTAATTAATCCATGGCAGTTGTATTTTTTTCTGAAAGTGGGACAGCAGCACCATTTTTCCAAACCACCTCTGGATCCAAGGATCTAAAACCAGTTCAGTGTTAGTAAGCACTGCCAGTGACGGTAGCAGACTCATAGCAGCAGAGGTGAAGAGGAACCAGCTTAAACAGCGAACTGACGGAGTTGTAAGCTGTGATTGGTCTGCCCACGGTGGGTTCAGAAACTGTTTGTATGCATATGTGTGCAAACACATATTTTATGGCCGAACACATAATACAGGTCCCACCACCACAAGTTAACAGGGTCACCTAGGACCCACTGAAGTTAGTGTTCACTGCTGGTATTGGTGGATCCAGCGTTTTACTCCGGGTGCACTTTCCTGGTCGGATGAGGTGATCTTTGGTAATTGCTGCTGCTCTGTCTTACCCTTCAGCCAGCCCAGGGTGGGACAGCCCTTTCTGGTGACAATGCAGTTTCAGATTGGCTTACATTGATTGTGAAACCACATCCTTACACAGCAATGACAGTATAACAGGGATGTAGAAAGCAATTTCTTGCACTGTCATATGAATGAGCAAATTATTTGATTCAATAAAGAGACCAAATTTCAGTTTATCCTAGCACATATCTTTCCACGTCCTGCAGTCTATCATTCACCGTAGTGCAGAGGCAGGGACACTCCTAACGTCCCAGACACTAGGGGTGTCTAATAAAAGTTGTCTTTCACCCAAAAGACCCCAATATTTGATTAGGAAAAAATATGTTTTAACCTCAAGTAATCCTTTCCTTTCAACTCCCCCCACAGATTAATATGTCTAAGGTCTGTCACACAATCCCCAATTAGTTCTAATTTTTTCCCTCTGTGGATACAGTCTCCTTTTGTTTTGGTTTGCAGTGGTAAGCTCATTTTGGTGTCTGCATTTTCAGCACCTACAAATGCTCCTTATTTTTCAGTTTCTCAATGGTTTTGAAGAATTGCCAATTTACGAGTGGCCAATTTACAAGAGTTTTCCTTCAGACAGCAGTCGACATGTGCTAGCTAGTTGACTGATTTTTTTGCAAATTTTCCTATACGAAGATTAATCTAAAAGGGAGAGCAGGCACTGCCAGTTCCTCAGAGTGGGATGTGGTTATTTTTGCTTTGGTCTCAAATAGGCTGGTCCCTAGCCACAGTGGCAGAGAGATCATCTGAGTTACATAATAAATTTGTCACTTCTAATTCTGTGTAGGAAGATTTATAGAATCCAGGGCTTTATCATTTGGGACTCTGTACACAGTGTCCTTTTTTGCACAGAGGGAGGAATAAAGGGTTTTCTTTCATGACTTGGCTGGTTGTCCTGCCTGTGATGGTTTTCTCCTTTGCGCATGTTTTTCTCTAGTAGAATTATGGATGAGAGAAGTGAAACAGAATAGCAAACTGCCGAATGGCAACTTGACTTTGAAGACCAGAACTGGCCATGAATGGACTGAAAACGATTCCTACAAGCATGAACACCTAATTCTTTTCTCGCATGAGTGTCCATCAGAGTAATGCCAGTGAAGCCATAGTGATTCCAGTTAAAAGAAAATCTACGCAGCAACGTAAAGTTTTCGCTGTTTCCAATATGATGGTGCATTCGATGGGACATGGTGAATGATGCCAGAATTAAGATTTTCAATATGACAGCAGTGGATAATCTCAAGAACTGCATTTGTACAGAAGTACAACCCAGAAATGTCTTGTTCCATTTGAAGGTTGGGATTCTTAGTGCATTTAAGCTGGCTGTGCAAAATCCAGTTACTGTTAAATAACTGTTCACCCTAACAATTCTGCTGAAGCCAGTTTGGGCATCTTTGAAGCTGTTCTCAGTTGACTTGTCTCACTTCTCCTCATCTGCATCACACATTTTATTGTCCCGTCTTTCTCTGTGCATAGTCTGCGAATCACAGTCAGCTGACAGAGATTCCTGCTATAAACATAATGTTTTTCACCGAGTTTCCAGAAAGTGTAGTGCTTCTCTGCAGCAAGGGAGACCTTCCTAAAGAACAGGGCACTGCAGAGATCAGGAGAATAATGGCTTGGCTGCTCATCACCTGAATGCCTCTACAGGGATTTTGAATGCCTTGACATAAGGTGGGGTAAAACCCAGGTCATGTTTACAGGGTGTTATTATTCTTCTGTAATGATGCCGGTGTGCCTCTGCTTTCCTGTGGGAATGCCAGAATAATCCTTTAAATCCTTTATGCTAAAATAGAATGCCTGCAGAAAGGAGATCTGTGGCAGTGCTAGGGTCTGATACTCGCTCGTCTGTAGTTATCCTGGTCAATATAATCATGCAGATAAGATTTAAAAAAAAATACTCCCTTGCATTCTCTCACATGCTTTTTTTTTTTTTTTTAATACCATAAAAAACAAAGCCACACCATTACAGCTGCCATCTTCTCTCTCCTAAATCTTGCAGAGATTGTTTTCAGCATCCAGAGGCATCTGGTGAGCCTTGGCTGTCCTAGTCATTCTTTACCTTTTCTTTTTACCTAACACTATCACCTAATTCTCTGTGCCAGCTATTTGTAATACATCCCTATTAAGGAAACAAAGCCCAGAAGAACACAAAGTACACGTCTTGCAAATATACTCCAACTTTTCATGCTGTTCATTCGCCTGCATGCTGTCACCTTGTGCCTGCTCCTCTGCTCCCACCTCACTTGATGCTAAAACCTTGTGATGCAAGACTGGTTTTTAGTCTCTTTGCATAGCACAGGGGTGATCTTTCCTTGCACTCCAACTGCTGCTACCATATGTATTTTCACAACAGTTATGAAGAAAGGTGCTAACACTCTAGAGAATAAAGAAAGAGGAAAAAAAAATCTTTAAAAGGAATGACTGTAGTGATGCAGGATTCATATAGTCTGCAACTAGAAAGATGGAAGAATATGTTGGGCTTCATTAAATTCCACTGTTATATAACTTCATATAAATTTCGCAGTAGTGTGAATTTATGTCCATATCATTATCAGATCATTCTACTTTATTATTCACTTTTAATTAAAAAAAAAAGCTCCAGAACAGTATGTTTATCCCTGCAGAGATCTTTCAATAAAATAAAAAGAAAGGTAACAGCTAAATCAGTATTCCCTGTCTATCAGTCTACACTGGTCAGGAAAAAAAAAAAAAGGAAAAAAGGGGTAGAGTAAAACTCTGTCTGATCTCATTTTACTCTCAGACCTGATTAAGGTTTTACATATGTGATAAAAGTCGCAGTCCCTCTACACAAATATAATAAAGTTGAAGACTTTTTATAGGCATAATAAAGATACCTTTACATTGATGTTGCAGTCAAATAGCCACTTTCAGAAAAAACTCCCCCCTGACAGAGGTTCGCTAATACCAGATTAAAATCTCAGGTAAAATGAGTAGAAAATAAAATAAAACCAGTGACTATTGCAGTGGGATGGGCCAAAACACAGTTCTTTTAAACTGATTTGAGAAGAAAAAATGAAGACAAGACTAATTTCATAGGAATTCTGTCACTGCTCACTAAACCGAGCAAATAGTAGCAGTCTTTCAGTTGACTTTCATTAAAGTTTGGATGTGGCCTTACAAAAACATAGTGTTTCATCTGGGTATCACAAAACACTTAAGCAGATCTGTCTTTGGGAAGATGTTTCTACTGCTTAAAATACACCACTGACAGGCAGGCTCTGAGTTATAGCTGGCTTAAATGAAAAATTTTCTCCACCTTATCTCTTT
>NW_010405210.1:0-22217 GCF_000710305.1 Buceros rhinoceros silvestris | reverse complement strand
CGCTTTCCCTGTGGAACTATTTTACAACCTTAAGTGAAAAGTTAATCTCTGTAAGATTTTAGAAACATCTTATAAATTTTAGTGAGGAATTATATCCGTATCGAATTGCACAGAGAAGTTAAAAGGCCCACTACAAAAGTAGAACAGTCTGACAAGCTCAGTAGTTCTCCAAGTAGGTTCCACCGACCCCAATAAAATTTCCAGAAAATCTTGCTCTTACAGCTTTGATTGCTCAATTAACAGAGGAAAACTGTTTTGCAGTACTCGTTGTCTTTCTGGTAACTGCAGTGGGTAACAGAAACAGAGGAGCTCCAAGCAGGAATAATCCCATGAAATCCTCACGGTGGCTGTCAGACTGCTCATTCTTCAGTAGGAGCTTGTCCCTACTCCTGACATATCTAATTCAGCATTTTTATGTGTTCTTCTGAAATGTTTCACTGGCCATTTCAGATCAGGTCTCCTGGATCATCGGTTCTGATCCAACTACTTAAATTCTTAGATTTTTCTTATGGAAAATGTATTTCTGTTCATACAGCTTTCCATCGCTGTGCCTGGAAGTGCCAGCATGGAAGCAGATTTTTGCAGCACTTCTCCAGGTTTGGTAGATGTTGATTTGCCTAGAAGCGTTGAAAAGTGTTGGCACAACCAGGTGTCCTAACTGGAAAAGGAATATCATAGAACATAAAATAGACAGAACTAGGGTGTGTTATACTGCAGCTGTGAAAATAAGGCAGTAAAGATTTATTCTAAGACACAACTCAAAAATGTGATTAAAAGTTATCTCGTTTGTTTAGTTTTTGTCCAGGGCCAAAATGCAGATATACCTTAATGTGACTGTGTCTTTGCTGTGATACATTCTGTAAAAATATTTATGGACCTGCCTGATCCATGCTATAATTATGTGGTATTAAACTCTGTCAGATAGGCTTAGCACACACAGAAATAAGGTCAGTTTGTGGTATCAAAGCTTTATAACATGCAATCCAATGCAAGAGGCTGTTGTTTAAGAAAAGTGATAGTTGTCACTTCAATAGCTCTTCTGTCTTCTAGACTCCCGGTTGAAGCCTCTGAAGTAATTTCTTGCTGGGCTCAGTGCTGTTTATCGACTGGGGGAATGAGTGAACATGCTGTTGCTGGGAAACTGAGAGTGAGATGCACGAGGAAAACACGGCAGGTGGAAGCAGGGTGTAGAATGGTGGTGTTCCCTTTAGTTATTTCCCCCGTTTTTGTATTACTACACACCTGTTGTAGCAGTCTATCAATAGACTCTTTGAGGAAGGAGGTGCTTGGCTGTCACTGGAAGGTTAGAGAGTGGTCAAAGCACAGAGAACTGAGATTTCAAATAAAATATTACATTATTGCCAGAATATTAGGGAAGAAAATGCTATATGTGTTCCAAGAGCAAGAGGACCATCTAACTAGTGATTTAGGTTTTTTCTCTGCTTATTTTAGGTAAGATGTACCCTATTAATGGATTGTGATGTAGCAGAAGAACAGACTAACTTGGCATGGAGAATCTCAGTTTTTAATGAGAGGATTGTCAAGAAAAAATCACGGCCATCACTCCAGACAGAGGTGTGCAGATGCTACTGGTATGTAAATAAAACATAACAGAAAGATAGAGAAGAGGGACAGAAGTCGTATTGAAAACTGTTTATATTGCCAAGGAAAGAGCGTAGTGTTGCTGCATCGTGTTTGTGCTAAAGGAGCAAACATTTTTAAAAAGATAGTAGGAGATCAAGAAGATGAGCATTTTCTCTTAGAATAAATGTGGATGCAATGTCTGGCATCTTGCTGTGAACTAAATCAAGGTCCTCCAGAGTGAAAAAACTAGATAAATTTGCCTGAAAGACTAAAATACCCCACATTAGGTTGTAGGATTTATATTCTCTATAGGCTGGACACCAAGGGAAACCTTTAATACATGTTCCTCAATGGCAAAATCCAACATGAAATGGCAAGTAATATTTTTGGGTTAGAACCAGCTGAGTTTTTCTCTCGAGCCCCCAACTAATGTAGGACCTACACGGAGTATGTTAAACCTAGGAGTCAATACATTTGTTGCTGCCTTTGGAATAAACCCAGCGGAGAGCTGTAGGAAGGATGAACTTTAATTTTAGATACCCATTTCAAAGATAAAAAGCTTTACTGTCTTCCAAGGGACAAGCTGACCTAGGACGTTACAGAAACTTTCCTTTTTTTTTTTCAGTACTTATATAAGAGCGAATGAAATGTTCCTTTTTCAGTGGTGGAGATTATGGTAAAAGAGCTGAGAAGGAATATGTTAGAGCCATTTAAATACACCATGACTTCCTTCATGTGCTGTCAAAGAGGTAGGGTGTTGGTTTTTGTCCTCGAAGAATGGTGAGCTGTGTGGGGTAAACTGGCTGCTGTAACTCATGGCTATGGTCAAATGATCTGAGACAGCGTTTGTGCCAACATGTAAAATATAGTAGTGTGTAAGAGGTATACATTGAGCTACGTGATTAATATTGGAAATCAAGGATGTGACACCGAAACTGATTTAAAATTGCTTCACACATTAAGATGTGCATCAGGTGACAAAGATGAGTAGAGGTCTACAAGGCCATGAAGTAATACTGGAGGTACAGTTGACTGTATAAGAAGGGAATCATTATAGCAAGGATCACAGCAGCAATAGATTTGGGATTAAAACAGAAATGAAAGTGAGGAGTGTGCTGCCAGAAAGTTAAACCTGGGAAAGAAGAAATGTGCCCTGGAAGCAGTGTTTTATATAAATCACAGCAGAGTTTTATTAGAAGGAAATATTTTTTTAATGAAGGCTGGGGCAGAGAAATGGTGAAATGTGCCAAAGATTGCTGTAGTAGGCAATAACGCCCAGAGAATGAGGGCAAAACTCTGCCTTATGGAAACCAATCAACCTTTGACCTTGACTGAGTAGGATCAACACCTTCCAACAGAAGTCAGTGGGAAATCACTAGGAGAAATGTCCAAATTAGATGCACTGAGGAGACTTACATTTGGTTTGAGAGGAGACAGATCCTCCTTAGAAAAAATATTGTCAAACATTACCCAGTGAATATAAATTAAGAAAGGAATTGCTGTCCATCTGCAGTTGCTAAGTCCCCATTCTGCCAAGGTACCTCTGATCTAAAATCAATAGGACTATTCAAAGGGCAAGGTACTGCTCACCATAATGCAGTAGCTTGCTAAACTGTGTTAGAAACTGTTTCTGGGGGCCTGTTTATCTTGTCTAAGGGCTGATGACAAATAACTTAGCGAATAAAATGCCATTTTACATACATTTACTTGAAATCATTTTGGTTTTCAAGCTTTACTCATTACGTAGGGTTTCTATGATACCCTTGGCGTATTCCAAATCCACCTATCGCTCAGCTAGCGCAGGTACTCTCATTGAAACCTTCCCCTTCTGTACACTAAGAATAACTGCAGAACAAGTTATTGTCCAACATTCATGAAACCTTATGAGGTCACATATATTTGGAGTGATGTCCTGTGTATGTATTGCAAGCTTTCACGATGTTGGAAGTGCTAATACATGTAAAAAATATTCCATCAGGCTCAGCCAAGACATGCCTATGAGCACAGAATGATGCAGAAAGAAGTATGTGCCAATTAAAGCTCGTAGCAAGTCACTTCAGTGTAGGCAGCGTGCTGCTTTCTTCCAGGTGAAAACCCAGCTGAATGACAGATCCACAAGTCATCTGCTCGTTAGAACATAAGGCAGGAGCAAATCTGGCTTGTGTTGTGTTTTATTGGCAAGATGTCCACAGAAACTGAATCAACGTAGCACAGTCAAGCATCAATGGAAACCTTCCGAGTTCCCTTTGGCTTCAGATACCATGCAGCCTTGAGCCATGTCAAGGGACGCACATCAGAAATGTCATCGTATCTGATGTGGGAGCAGATGTCATGCTGCGGTACCACCTTTCTGAGCCATCTAGCAGGACCGTTTGAAGTTGTTCCAGCAGAAGCTACAGTGCCAGATTTGGTGCTGTGTCCCCTTCCATGTCCTGAGACCCTGGCCACAAACGTGGCTGCCAGATAAGGGATACGTGGGGTCAGACCGTGGGAGACTGGCTGCAGCACCAGTGCTTGGAGTTGCCCCAGCTATGGGAGAATCTTGGGGTGAGGCTCACACTCAGCTTAGCTGGCAGATCTTGGAAATGAAATTTTGCATTTTAATAGGCAGATATTTGAATTGCAAATATTTGCACTCTATTTTGGGAATTGAAACAACAGTATGTAACTTCACCTGACTGCTTTAGTGATGGATGTTGTCCTTTCCAGAGAGAGATAGCAAATACTTGTGAAGAAACTTCAAATTACAGGGAATCAGAAGAATTGTGCCCAAAATTTTGTAACAATGGGTTACAGAAATTAATAATCTTTCTGGAAAATATTTTTAAGTAGTGGAATATTTTACCAGGGTGTGTAGTCTCTCAGCCTCACATTATTCTTTTAGTCTTCTCTAGGAGGATAATTCCACCTGGAAGCTTTTGTAGGTAAAAGGTGAGACAGGAAGTGACACTGTCTACGTTTTGCAAATGGACAATGAAAGACTAGAGCTCAGTGGCTAGATTTTAAATGTTGCTTAGTTAAACCTCCCTGGAGTCAGATGTCCAGACGCCTGTAAAAATCTTGCCCTGAGTGACTTGCCTAAGGTTACAGGGGAAGTCTGTGGCTGAATGAGGATTTAAATCAGCTCTCCCGACTCTCTTAAACAACGTTGTATTTCCTCTGAATTAAACCATTCTTTTCCAGCTACAGATTGCTGGGTATTGCAGGGTTTATGAAGACCCAAATTCTACAATAAAATGTCTTCTTCAGCTTCCTATATCGCAAAACCAAGAGGTGAAGTTTAGCCTACTCATATGATCCGAATTTAGATATTTAATCCAGTTGCCTGCAGTAGGACCTCTGAGTGTGTCCCTAATCGGGCAATGACACTGTGAAGAGAGATATGCAGTGAGGATGTTCTGACTTGCCCTCTCCAGGCTCCATCGACTGTGTTGGGCGTCCATACTCCTGAAGCTGCCCAGCGTTAGATAGTTGCCTAAACCGAAGAGTCATTAGAAATGTGGGAGTTGGAAAAGCAGGGCAGAAAGGAAAAGAAATGAAGCCTTGAAGTGGAATAGTGTGTTTTGGAGGAGCTGCCTTATCTGCCTCACTCACTATTTAAAAGAAACAATCATTAACAACTTTTTAGAACTGAAAGAGTTTTTTCATACTCTCTCTGTGAAGTCAGGCTAAAAATCAATTAAAAGCAAGGACTACATTTGTTAAGTAATTCTTATTTTAGCTTAATACTGATTAGAGAACAATTCATTTCAAGCTAAATATAATTGCCATAGTAAATTATTGAATACCAATGATGCAAGAAAACCCTCAGGAAAACCCCTTTTAATACTGCAAAGATATTTATTCTACTATATAAATAGACACATTTACTACAGATGGATCATTTTAGGAGCTGAGCTCTATTCACCATCTTCATGTAGAGGTATTCCTGTACTTTGATGAGGGTAGGTGATTCAGTTAAGTGATCATTTGGATCATTTATTTATAAAAGCTGTTATCCACACTGTGAAAAAAAGACAGACATGAACAATTAGAGCTTTTTTTAGCCATTCCTGAAATGCTCTATTTTTGAATGAGGGCTCTGCTGCGAAGGGAATGGTATAATTTCCTCTATTTTGCCATTAAAGGGGACATTTTACACATAGTCCTCAGTTCTTTAGTAGTCTGATTCTAAGCTTATTGTTGTCAGTGGATGAACATCTTTGACTAATTTACTCAGACCATAATTGCAGCCAGTGTAAAGAAGGGAGGGGCCCTGCCTGCTTATTGCGGGCTGAGAACGAGCAGGGCGCGGGCTCCTCCCTCCCAAGTACTTGCTTCCCGAAAAAGCTCCTGACAGTCATTACTCACAGGAAATTCCCACACTGGAGTTTGCTTTTTATACACGGAAGTTTTTATTATGGAAGAAGTCGCAGCTGAAATTGTGATTGATTAGAAAATGATTCAGTAATTCATATTCCTGTTTGGATTAGTAAGACACAGAAAAGTGACATAAACCCCCAACTGATCGTATTCTGAATAAAACAGATGAATGTGAATTTGGGGGAGACATTTGTTCAAGGCTGTATCATGAATCACTGAGTTGCCCCCTCTCTTCAGAGAGGGCTAATGGGCGTGATTTAACTGCCTGCCTGGCTTTCCTCAAAGGTGAGGAAAATCCCTGCCCCACTCGATGGGCTGCTGCTTGCAGCTGCCTAGGTCAAGTACCCGGTTAGTCGCATGTATAGAAACTCTGTGCTCCCTGGAGGTAGCTGTCAGCACTATCATTTAATCACCCTGGGATCTGCCAGGGGAAATAAGATGATGTGAGGAGAACAGTTAATTCTATGTAAAATGTCATTGAAAAACTGAACATCAGGCTCCAGGTAAAAGTTAAGGATCCATGAAGTGACAGGAATGACTGTACTCAGTGTGAACATAATCTCCCAGATTTTTCATCCCTGTGCTTCCATTCCAGAGTTACAAAGTGCTGGACTTCAGAATATCAACACCAAACTTACAGGCTGTTCTATTTTTTTTCCAAACCCTAAGTATCCTGAAATGTTTGCATGTCTACAGACATGCTTGAATCATGGCTTCAAGGACCCACCTTGTAGTTCGGTGCTCCCCAGTGGGGAGGGAGTGGATGGATGCAGAGGCACATGTATGTGATGGGCACATGCCAAGACCTGCAGTGTTCCTGGGTAATGAAGAAGCTTCAGATCCTTCATGCCCAGGTAAAATCATACCTGGGCAATTGCTTCAGACAAAGTGATGGCAACAGACGCTCGATGTCTCTCTGAAGCTATGCTGTAATATGCCCTTCATCTGCAGGCAGATTATTTTAAGCACGAGCTCAGCTCCAGCTGTTCCCAATGCTTTCTCTCTGCCAGGGGTAGATTTCCAAAAGTTTAAGACTCAGTATTGCTTGGCGTTTCCCTGGGGCACCATGGCACTGCCTGCCCTGCAGCTGCCCTGCTTTCTAATGGGGCCATCATGCTCCAAACTGACAGGTGCTGCAAACATAAGCGAGGCAGGAGAAATAATAAAAAGGGATCTAAAGAGCTCAGAAATACGTGCAGGAAGCAAAATGAGATTCAAGCTGGAGAAGTACAAGCTGATGTATCTGGAAGAAATAATAAATTAAATTCTGGCCAGCTCAACAGCAGAAATGTGAAAGGAATTTAGAGACGACCAACAAAAACTATTAAGAGGCAAGACACAGTAGCTCCTGCAGAAAGATGAACAGCAGCAAGTGGTCAGTCCTGAAGCCCTTCCTCAGCTGATGTTAGGTGACCGTGGTATTCCAGAATCTATTCCTAGTCTCAGCTCAATAAATAATATAATTGATGTTCAGATGAACAGGTAATGAGGGGAGCCGGAAGGAAAAAAAAGTTTGAAAGGAAGGAACTGACCAAACTCAAGTGCAGGAAGCCACAGGAGACAAGAACTTCCCATGGAACAAGTCTGCATCGGCTCAGGACAGTCTTGAAAGAAAATCAGGACATTTTATCTCTGGTTTCTTATTCCACAGATGTTTGGGCTGCTTGTGTGTTTATTACCGAGAAACAACTTTGTAGTGGCTGGAGGAGATAAAGCATTGTGAGTGCTCAGGTAAAAGAATGTGAGGGAGTGTGGGGTTTTGAAACAGAAGGTAGAAGGTTCTCCTGCATGTGTTAAAATGGCAAGTGTGTGTTTGACTCTGTAAGGTATTGCTGGTATGTGAAATGGTCTGAGGAGATTACTACATTTATATTTGGTCTCAGATTAAAATTTACATAAATTAATTCCAGTTTCTCCTATTAAAGTTAGACCGTATTTATAAAATGTTTAATAAAATTGAGCACAATAAAAATTTCCATAATCTTATTCTAAAATTGCATATGGACAGTAGAAAACCTTTGCTGCCCTGGCCATTCTTCAATTCAAGACAAGATCTTGGTGAATTGAAAAGTAACAGCTTCCAGGACATCTGAACCTTGCAAGGTATGTAATTTTGAAAAATCCTTTATAGCTGGTACTTCCAGTGTATTTTTCAGTTTCAAGTGTGTATATTTCAGAATTATATTCTTTTTTCACTATGATTATATACTTTGTTTTTTGTCAACATTTCTTTTTGTCCCTTGTCATTAAAACCATCACTAATTCAACACACTCAACGATTTATTTGCTAAGCACATAGATAGAGAGGTAGCAATTGCCGTCTAGTGTGGTGTGAGCTATTTCGATCTGTTAATGCTTCCACTGACCACACACAACGTTTGAAATACAGGCAGCTAGGTCTGAAGCAGGCGTTGCTGGAGGATGGTTTTAGGTGACTAGGAAGCTGAACATCTGTTCTGTAGGTGAATAGAATGGCAGCTAGTCTCATATTGTCAGAAAGGCAGCGTGGTTACTCCCCAGCGTTGTGTTTGGAGCTTGGCTGTCTGTCGGTGTGGGTGGTGCAGATGACATCCTCTGGGAAGTCGGCACACACAAGTAGTTGAAGCACGGGCATGGCTGATCTCAAATCTTTTGCCACGGGTTGATCACGCCAGCTGTTGGGAAGTGCTCCTGGGTAACCATATGCTGCAATCAAGAGAAGCAATTCCTGTATGTCATTCATGCTTTGCATTGAACAGGAGAAGCTCGCGTGCTGAGGCAGAACTCCTCAGGAAAAGCGCTATGGCACTGGCTGTGTCTGCCCAGCAGCTCTCAGAGGGCATTGCTGCTCATAAACTTTGCAGAAATAGTTTGCAAGAGATCGCAGAGCCAAATAACAAGAAGTCATTGCATACCCTTGGGTTACAATTCCACATCTCTGCAGGAGAAACTTACCCCAGCAAGAAGTGGATGGGGCTGTGTTTGTGTTACTGTTATTTCTGCTTCACAATTGTTGTTTTAGTTGTGACTGAGAGCTCAGCCATTTGTTAATAATTTGTTCTTTTACCAGGGGTGTGGCTGTGAACGGGAGTTGTTTTGGAAGAGAGCAGTTGGAATACATCGCTTTGATTGCTGTATAGAATTAATCAGGGTGCCAATAAAAACAAGGGCCCCAATTTAGGCTTTATCCCTGCAGCAGCCACAGGAGGTAGGGCCAGCGTGTCTTTGTGGAAGGTTTCTCCATGAGGTTGGTGAGGGCTGTGTGGCTCATGCTGTTCCACCAGCCCCCAGTAAAATGAGGCGCAGGCTTCCAGATTCCTACTGTCTGTGAGCCTCCAGCATCCTTTACAGGGGTTTTAGATTCCATCACTTGCTTTCCTGTTAGTAGTGAACTTCTGAGAGATAAAATGAAATGTTTTAGTGCAGAAGGAAGAAACTGTACATGAATGAAATACAACTAAAAGGAAGATCGATCTCAAGGGTGTGCACAGGTGTTTTGCTACTCCCCACCTGGATCTCCCTTTCCTCTACCGCAGAGATGTAAATCAGCTTCAAGATTATGTTCCAAAAGCCTTGAGCAGCCACTTGCAGGTGAGAAAATACAGGCTAAGTAATATTCTGCTTGCTTTTAATAAGGAACGTAGGATTTGGGATTGTAATGTGGGATGTTCTTTGTTATGAAGGATATCTAACAACCTTCCCAGGAGCGTAATTTTTACAACGATAGCTTCCAACAAACAGTAGAGACTCGATGAACAAATCGTTTCTGTAAATATTGCAGGATGGCCAGCACAGAGATTTAAGAATCACTGCTTGGTTGATTGCCATTGCTAACAACTGATGGTGGAAGTGGCTATTCTTATCGTCCAACCACGTACATCTCTCCCTTGAGCTGATGGAGAGCTTCCTCTAGTTAATAAGCCAAAGCAGGCACACTGCCAAGTTGCCTTCAATCTATCTCGTGCAAGGCCATGGGTCTTGAAGAGGATCACTGCAGTACACACAAGCTATCTCCAAGTTGCTGATTGACTTACGATATAGTTTCAGCTACTAAATGACATTTGGAAAATGTGTAGAAGCTGTTTTGTGTGTGTGTGTGCCAAAAGTGAAGTGAAAATTTGCCTTAAATGGAATAGTAAATACTGATAAGAGCTTGTGGTCCATGAGGAAGGTTGAAACCTCGTGTCTTTTTATTTACTGAAGTGGTGACCATTGCCCCCTGCAATAACTATCCTTTGCATTTGGTGAATGGTGAGTTTGGGACTTGTTTAACAAACAGCTCACAGAGCTGCTGGATTTTATATTTGCATTCACAGCATTTCTTCTTAACTTGGAGATAATCACCTTAGCTATTCAAATGATTTAAGGAGGAAACAATTGATTTTTGTGCAATATAATCCTTTTGAGTAGGTATTTTTACTGGGAGGGATTGTTTGGGGGCTGTAATTAGTCTGCAGTGCTTGGATTTGTTGTATTTTGACGAAAAGCAGCTTACCATTGCCTTGAAGGCTGAATGTCTGGGTGCTGGACCCCACAGTGAACGCGGCTGTTCCACTGACACTGAACAGCAGCTGAGCAGAGCTGAAAATCTAGCACCCTATGTAGTGCTGCGAACTCCTAGAAACTAGTGCCAAAATAGTCCCCGGAACCGTGACGCGCTCTGATCCCAACAGACTGACCCCAGCTTTTGAACCGTTAGTGCTGTCCTGTGCTACTGCATCTGAGTACATTGTATTTTGAGGCTTCAGATAAGAAATTGCAGAACAGTTTGGAATGAGAAGCTGAAAAGGTTTGCATCGGGGATATCTGAAAAAATTTTTATTAGATGGTTACAGAAGAAACTCCTCTTCCACCCCCCTGAAATGCGATCGTTACAATAACATATATGGCAAAAGAAGGCATCTGTATCAACACCTCCTAATGTAAAAGTACGGAAATATTGACTTTGCCTATTATCGTTGTAAAGGTTGTTAGTACTGCTAATAAAATGTTTCTCAAGCTCCGCAGCTGATGGGTTTCCTGTGGAATTGTCTGAACCCGTCCAATGCTAACTGTTTTCAATATTAAGAAAAGCATTTGCAGAGCTGCTGTAGCAGAACAGGGCCACCTTTCCCAGGAAATACAGCTCCAGTTACAGTCGTATTGAAAAAAGGCCAGAGCAGAGCACTTATAGACACATTCCCTTGTCACACGAGGAATGCTAAATTATTGCTGACGTGCGGCACTCCTGTTTAGAATCAAATTTGCAACAGGAAGCTTCCTGCAGCAGGCCCAAAGGGTGCCAGCAAAAGTGCGTAAAGACAAACTCCCTCTCACTTTTGCTGCTCAGAACCTTCCTGCCCCACGTATGCAGAGCACTTCATTTGCTCCTGGGTTCTTGTCTCTTTTCCAGAGCCCACAGGCTGCCTCGCCCTTCATCTTCCTAAATTCTTTACCATTTTCTGGAAGCTCTCTGCTGTGTCTCAGTTGGAAATGTCTGCTCCTCTGTCTTAAATTAAAAAAAACCCAACACTTTCGTCCAGCTCCTCTGGAGAGGAGCGCACATCACCGACGGTTGCTCACAGTAAGCTGTATCTTTGTCTCCATAGCTGTAACTGTGAGCAGAGAGAAAACAGGCGAATGCAAGATCAGCTTGCGGAGTAGAAAGTGGATGAGCCTTCAAACAATCCTGTATTCAAACCCAAACTGATGGCTGATCCTTCAGCTCCATTCCAATTTCCCTCGATGCCATATTTTAAAATAAATACGCAGGCTTGTTTCACTGGTACCATCCCACCTTCTATTACTGCCGTTGTCATGATGTTCCAAGCAGCCACACCGTGTCTGGGAGAGGTCTTGATATCTGCAGATTGGTTACAATAACAATCTCTCTGGTCTCTCGGTTTAAATAATTTAAAATGTCATGTCAGGAATGAAAAAGTATTAATCACTGCACAGCTAAAAAGAATTCCTAGGAAGAAAACTGAACCGGGGGACTCAGAAGCCTGTCAAGTGACACGGGGATGGGGATGGTGCTGAGAAGGAGATAACCTTTGCCTTGAAATCCCGTGGCAAGTTGGCATCATGTGAGATCCTGTGTTTTCTGAGCATAGGTCCGAGGAGCTCAACTTCTCTTGTTTTGATGTAACATGCAGGAGCATTGGTACATAAAGGGTAATATGTGGATATTTTGAGATAACTTAAATATAAACCGAAGCAAAATAGAGGTTTTTTGTTATGACATAAGTGGCAGTTTGTCTAAGCAGCGTTTAATGATTATAACAGCAGGGACCGACTTTTTCTCTTCTGTAATTAGCCCTATTAGGATGAAGACATGCACATGGTTGACCTTGCCACAAGAATCAATATTTTTCCTGCTTTTCTCAGTGTGTAAATATTTAGCGTATGATGGGTGCGATTTCCCTTTTTCCTTTCTTGCATCATTTAAAACAGTTTGGTCAACATCTGACGTGAAGTAGTATCTAAGAAAGGATTGAATGCAGATGTTTAACATAGATTGCATGTTCTCACACTGTTCTGATGTTACCAAACCTTGTAAGAGTGAACAAATGTTTGTCCAAGTGCAATGCAGATTCATTACGGAGATTAGATTATGTTCTGAGGTCATGGTTACATGGTCTGTTGATACTTAGTGTTCTAGTCTCGATTTTTCAGCTGACCCGCTGCATGAATGTAGGTAAGTTAGACCCTTACTTGCTGTCAGGGATTTTCTTACTTTATCACGTCTTTATCACAGTAAGATGTTTACAAAAGAGTGAGTAATTTACTGTATTCAATAGGATTTAGCACAATATGATCTGGTCTCGTTTGAATCTGCTTGTATCACAGTGATTGAATATAATTGTTCAAGTTATTATTCAGTGATTGCTTATAATCATGGCTCTTAATTCACTGCAGTCATCAATGGCACATTTCCTTTAGGGAATCTGTACATTAATCTTCTCTTATACTGATATTGTGCTAATGATATTAAAGTTGTAAGAGGTGAAACTGCAGAATACAAATCTAGTTACTTAACAGTCTCAGAGAACTTTGAGAACTATTTGGTTCAGGCCTTAGTAAAGGTCTGAGGAGCGGGAATATCAGGCAATGGCTATAATGCTGAAAATTACAGAGCACCTGCAGACTCTGCATAGGACTCTCTGTGTATGTGAGAAGTCCCGTGATTACCATCCTACTACCTACATAACTGACATTATATGTATAGAATATTTCAAGTGTATTTCTAAGAGTTGATACAATTCAGAAGAATATTTGGCTCTTGTTAACATATGTAACTGGAGTCACTTTTAGAACCAAAGGGGCTGATGCCTGTTCCTTAGCGCATCCCACACAGCTGCAGTGAGGGCAGGTTTTACAAAAGGAAGGTACAGAGATTAAAAACCACCTTGTTTTGAGGATCCTCCCCAGTATCACGCACATCGGTACAAGCACGTTCTACAGAACGTGTACTTCTTGCAAAACCTGCAGGGCACTGAATGAAATCCCTGTTATGAGGACAGCTGGAGAGTTACGCAACTTCAGGAGGATTATGTAGATGTGTATACGCTGTGAAGTTGCCTGATGGATTATGAGGCTGTGTAGGTTTGATTTAAAAAGAAAAACAACTTAATTCTCTTCCGTGGCGAAGGGAATGTTTCTGGAGAGGGCCAGAAGCCTGGAGTCTGCAGAACTGATAGAGGCTGACTTATGCATGGGCTTATTTTGATGTCTTCAGTCTGACCAGCAGTGAAAGACCAACCACATTTAGGCAGGAAGTGTGGAAGCGGTGTTCTCAGTCTTCACAGAGCCGAAGTCCCGTGTAGAGAGATTTGTGATTTTGTCCTGCTTAAATCCTTTTGTAATATGCCATCTAATGAAGAGGGATATTTTGCACAGTTTTACTAAACTATAAAATGTAGAACATGTCTGCTTAATCAAGAATCGCATCAGTTGTAGTTAAGAGGCAGTTGTCATTTTACTGACTGGTTCATTGGAAGAGTTTGATCATCTTTGTACTCAGGCACTGCCCTAGCAGAACTGTGTGCAGCAATCGTCAGCATTTGCGGATGGGAATGATAGAAGCAAATATGCAAAGTGAAAGGCACAGCTATTTCTGGTGGCTGATGGCTCTGTCCACTCAACCAAAACATGCCTGTTAGCTGGAGAAAGCTGCGGGGAGTCCTGCAGGTCTGCTGGGCTCTTTCAGAAGTGCTTTGGAGAAATGAACCGGCCTTGCACTTGTGAGCACAAACACATCAGAAATTGAAGAGCTGTTCCTGCTTTTAAAGGATTCATCTCTGACATAGATGAGATACATGGACCGCTTTTGAAGTTCAGTAATTCATGTACAGCAATGCCTAAAGAAGACAGAACCCAGGAGTTATTATGGGTGGAAAAGGTTGTCAGGGAATGCCAAGCACATGCCCTTTGATCATGGCTATAGTATCGCTTATGTAGTATCACATCATCACTAAGCATGAAAACAGCTCGATAAAATACCACACTGCAGTTGGCTAACAATTCTGAAACTCAAGCAGTCCCCAAATTGCCACAGGATGGCAGTGGAAATAAACTGCAGGGTATCACGCTTAGTAGATTACCTGCTTCTTTGTTTTGGGTTTCTTTATTGCCTATGAAATGCACTTGAAATAGTTGTCAAAAACTACATGTTAGATATGGGACACTACAAGCGCAGCAGGCTGAAGTGATTCAAAAATGTGTTGCCAGTAGGTGATTCTGATTGTATTAACATCCATCTCACATGAGGGTCACAGCTCCGAGTTCAGCGAATTTACTCTTGATTTATATGTCTATAAAAGGACAGGAACAATCATAAGATACTCCCCGTGATACTCTGAAATCAATACAAAGAGCCAAAGAACAGGGAAGGCTGCTAACAAGCTTTCAGGTCATGGACTGAGCACTGCAGTCTACTTGGCAGCCATTGGTTGAAAGTGGAGCAAAAACCAGCTATAAATTTGCTAAACAGTAGATACCTGCTTGAAAGTGATTTTATGGCATTTGTGAAATGAAGAAGGTCATTAGAAACATCCAGATTTTCCCTTTGTTCCCTTGGGGCACTGAAGTGCCTAACATGTGATTTGGATTTGCTGCACCAAGCCAGCTTTCTACAGCTTTGAATTTTCAGGTGAAAATTGTTTCTTCTTATGCTTTCTGAATGTGTTTCCTTAAATTTCCATTTCTGTGAACTTGCTTTAATTATTTCCACTAAACTGGACTTTCTTAAGCTGTGACATTTTTTTGTATAACTCGGGCTTTATTAGTTTATAAGGCGAACATAGTGTTTCTGCCCAAGTCAGAGCTATTTCATATTGCGGGCTAGAACCTAACATGTCGTTTGAAGAATAAGCTGAAGAACAGCCAGAAACACTCGGTTGTTTTACTGCATGTGTTTCAATAACAGCCCTGGGCTTACTAGAGATTTTCCATGCTATTTTCCTTTGATGCTGGTGTGACACAATTTATAGTATGCTCTAGGAGTGCCAGCTCACGCTCAAGGAAGTTCTGTTCTCGGGTTAAAAAGGAGGCAGGGATGGCATTCAATGTCTGTGCTACAAAGGCAAATAGGGATTAGTCTAGTCCTAGCCCTTGTCTTGAGTTGGTTTTAGTGACAAACAATGCAAGAGGCTCGCTTTCACATGTTCCCAAAGAATCCCTTCTTCATCTGAAGGATTGAAGGATTAGGTTGAGCTTCCATGGATGATGTTGCTTCATTTGGCAGGTTTGGAGACTGGATCTAAATGAAATGCACAATTCACCAGTTCAACAAAAATCTCCTTTTGTAAGGTAGAAAATGCACATTCCCCAAAGTTTTGCCTGAGCAGTGTTCTCCTTCATCACTTAGGCACTGTGGTTGTGACCTTCCCCTGGAGCTGGCAGTTCTCACTGAGTCAAATTCCATGAACCTTCTGAGCTTGTTTGACTTGAGGCTGCAGATATCCGTATTGGACAGGATCCCAGTAATCTGCTGTGCCTTTCCTTCTGTGGTACTTATATACTTAAACGGCAGCCTCAGAAATTATATAATTTCTGTGACTGATGAAAAACCTCTTAAAGTACAGGATCCCGGACAGTCGTAGATTTTCCTTAACCTAATTTGTAAGGACTTCTCTGATGAAGCGTGGTACTAGCATTTGAACTCAGTATTTCTGTCTCTGCTTAAAGCTTAAACTCTCCTCTGAAGATGGAATTATTTATGGTCTTCTCCCTTTCAGTTTTATGGCTTCCAGAGAGCATGATTAAGAAAAAAAAAAAAAGGCTAAGTTGCAAACACACAGCAACTCTCAGGGTGGTAGCGTAGGCGGTGAGAAGGGAAATAGCTTGAGACTGCTGTTGTTAAAGGAAATAATTATTCAGATAAATTGTTTTCAAATGTAAAGAATAAATACTATTTGAAAAGCGTGTCTACTAGCGAATAGCTAAGGATTGCAGGGATGACTTTTTGGAAGATTATACCACCTGTCAAGGTTTTGGGATGGAAATCCTTATTTTTCTACTTTTTCTCTGAACTGCTGTGTTGAACTTTGTACTTAAGCAGGTTGCTTTCTTCACTGTCTTACTAACTCAATAGTCTCCACTGGGCCTTCAAGGCATTGCTTCAGGACAAATATACAAATAACGATTCCGAGGCTGGAAAACCTCCTGGACTATTTTAAATGGGCTTTTGTTTTTAGCAAAGATATAAATTACGAAGATGTCCCGTTATCAGAGTTGCAGCTGTGAAACAGGCAACTGGAAAGTAGAATTTGTTCTATCTGAAAAGGGAATTGAACCTGAAGATCTTGATGAGGGTTAATTTAAAAAACTTTTCATGTTTCTTAACTCCTCTGTTTTGGGGAAAATCCTGATTTTTGTCTGTACTCCATTAGATTCATAAATAAATATTTCAGAGGCATTTTCTAGTCATTTTGACAAATACTCTTGCTTTGCTTCTACTCTTTACGCGTATCCTTACTCATGAAAACAATGCCTAGACAGAGCAACCACTTAAGGTTGTCAGCAGCGGGTGAAGCAGTGTAAATGAGCACTGTGGTTTCTCCGGAGGGTGAAGAGCTCTGCATGGCTGGAATGCTTCTGAGGCGGTTTCTTTCCAGCAGAACAATTAGTAACTATGGCTGGTTGAAACGGCTCCGTCAAAACTGTTTCTCAACAATAAATTAGTATGTTGACTAGAAACATGTTTTTCCTCCAGAAATGTCTCTTCTGGAAGATGTTGATTCCTCTCTTTTTAAAAAGTCATGGTGCTCAAAGCCAAAATATTTTGGCCAAACTTGCTAAATGTTTTTCGGGGAAAGTCATGTATAACTAGACTTGCACTGGGAAAAAAACCCCTTAAACCCCAAACCTTTGATTGGAGCCTAGCTGCCCTGAGCTTCCTTCATAGGTAAAGCTGAGAAAGTGATGCCCCAGAGGGTGACAAATCTTAGGGCCATTCAACTTGTGTTCTGTCTCCCAGATCCGGCACAGATCTGCCCTCGGTGACTTGCCCAAATCTGTGGCACAGTGAGGTCTGTCTGTCTGTAAGGACTGAAGGACGTTGACAGGCAGGGTAGGAATGCTTCGTTGTCACTGCCTGTGCGTTTAATGCTTCTGAGATTTCAGACCTAGAAGAGTTATTTTGGCACCAGCTTGACATGAACGATATGAGGAGTAGAACGGTATTGGTTTGTTCAGTGACTCTGTCTCCCCTCAAAACAGATATTTCATAAGCTGGAAAGGAACTGGTTAGTAACAAATGAGAGTTCTTCAAGAGGGAAATCAAATGTCCCAGCACTAATTAGTTGAAATTAAGATCATTCAAATATTTATATAGGGAAGGCAAGTATTCCGGGAACATGCTGGGATAAATCACATGGCTGGAATATTAATAGCGAGGCAATAAATCTGCACAGAAAGAATCGAGGTGAAAACAGAGGGGAGGGATCGTACTATTTATCACAAGACAATTATTCCAGCAGTTAAATACAGATGGTGAGTGAAAGAAGAGGTGACAATGACATTTTATGTCATGCTGATAGAGAAAATCTAAAAGGGAATGAAAAGGGAGTATCTATTGTGGGCACTAAGGCAGGATAAAGTGGCTGAGCCGAACAGAGAAGAAGGTGAAGGGGCCTTGGATCCATCCCCCTGGTTGTGTTACTGCCTCCCCTGCGCACAAAGTCACGTGTGTGTTCAGTCCACCTGCAAGCCTGGGGTCGGGCAGGAGCTTTGGGCCAGGGCAGATGGAATTTGAGCCTGTGCCACCAGTGAGCATGGACTGGAGGAGGTGGCCACGGCTGGTCCCTGTGTGTCCAGCTTCTGGCAGACGAATCCTTCAGCCTGTGCGGTTTGCAGGCAGCCTGACTGTTCGGCTAGCCCAGGCTGCAGGTGTCCCACCTGCGAAGCACTGACACACGGTGCGGGGTTGGGAAGGATGCCTGCTGCTCCGTCCCGTCTTGGAAGACTGTGCACCCGAATCATAGCTAAAGTGAGAGTTACATCCAGTTGTGCACTACTATATGCTATAACTACTGTGTAAACGCTTAGGGTTTTGTCAGTAAAGCTCCCTAAGCTCTGGGGCATGTCCTGTGCTGCTCCTATCTCAGCAGAATCACCCACCCTCCCCAGGACCTGCCTGCCTGGGCAGTTTGAATGCCTCCGGTAAGGGCCAAGGAGAAAATCAGAAATCTCAGGAGGAACAGGCAGTGGAAATGCCCCCCATTTTGCACCGTGCCTCTCCTGTGGTAGGAGGGTTTTATTAGTTACCAATTAGAGTTGAAAACACTTTTCGAACTATTACCTCATTTCTTACTCCAGGAATCAAAGCCTGGGTATTACTGCTCTAATCTCGCTTCTTGTCACTTTATTTTGCTTATACTTCTTAATACTTAATACTTCTTTGGCACTTCCTTGAAAAAAGGAGTGGAAGTGAAATTATTAGAAAGAGCTTGACAGTTTGGTCATTTACTAATTGATACATTGGCCTGGTCTTTGTGTGATGGATTGTTTCATTACTGTGCTCAGGTAAAGGGGGGAGAGGCAGGACTGTTTCAGTTGTAGCTGCTGCTCTTTAGCGTGCACTGCCTCAAAACCAGCATTAAACATATGCGTTTTCTCTAGGTAGTATAGAATGCTGCCACGTAATGGCAAAAGGGTTCAAACAATACAGAGCCTGGAAATGTCAAGCATGGAGGAAATGAACTGGCACCGTGTCTTAATTTTTCTTCTTTTTTTTATTAATCTTTGTAACGTTGCATAGCCACAAAGTATGCACAGCACTTGAGGGGGAAAGCAAAGAAATGATCTGCGTAAGAAACATAAGGCAGGCAACATACAGCCCTTCTGCGGGAAGGTATCGAGGTCCCCGTAAGGAGGTCAGGAAGGAGCACTCTTTTCTGGGCAACCTCTTGCCTAAGAGCTTGAGCTGCGTTGGATCATGAGGGCTGTAAGCAGCCTCCGAGGTACCTGCTCAGGTGATGCTGTGCCCTCTGGAGAAGGCACAGTGTTGCAGCCCAGCACTGCCATAGGGAAAAGATCAGTTTTCCCTTGGAAACAGCAAGAGATCTTAGAAATCTCAGATCCAAAGGCTCTCATTGCAATGTGCAGGTCTATGTGTTTTGAACGCTTTCATAACAGTAGCTGATGACCTAAGCTTAGATCTTTTGATTTTACTAAGCTGAGAGAACATCTCCACGGGGCAGGTCTGACTGCAGTTTATACAGCTGTACCCCAGCTAGAGCAGGAGCCGATAGCACAAACGTGGTGCAGACCAGAAGGTCTGTAAATCCAAATAAACACCCTGGCAGTCTGTGCCGAACTCCACGCTGGTTCAGTTACGGAGCTGTTGGTAGCGCAGCTAGCTTGGTTAGAGCTACTCTGGGTATTTCAGCACAAGCTGCTGCAACACCTTTCCTTCAGACTGGGTATTGTGAGGATGCAGAGCGTCATTTTCTCCTCTCTGTATGGCTGTCTCCAGCAAAGGCAAACATCTGTGTGATCGGAGTCATGTTTGGCAGCAGCACAGGCATACCCTCAGATCAAGCTATTGGAAGACAGTTGCAGTATCTAGTCCTCCTCCCTTCATTCCAGTAAAATACATGTAATGAGACTTCAATCACACCAAGTAATATAGAGGTTTGTGGACTATGAGTAAGGCAGCAGTACATACGTTTCACGGTGAGTTTTTCTAGTTCATTCTAAAAAAATTTGAAGCATCCTGCTGGAGACGGCCATGGCAAGGCTCTACCATGGCAACTCAAGCAGCAACCTCAGCTGCTGCTGTCAGGAATCCTGGGCAAATAGTTTTGGAAATGGGGAAGAACTAGTTTTGAGGAGGGTATTCCCCTGAATTTCTCTACTATAGTGATGTAAGAGCAGGGATGGAAGAACTTCTCTTCTTGAATTTCACTCCTTGAGGCTCTGTGCTTTGGACCACCTCCCCAGGGTCAAACATGGACCTGTTTTTGCTCTGGAAGGATAACATGCCCCTGTGGCACATCCTCAGTTCGTCTAAACTGGCACCGTGAACCTACTGCAGAAAATCTTCTCACTGACTTCAGTGGGTGACCAGGATTTATCCCAGTGGAAGCACAGTTTTTACTAACTGCAGATCTGGCTCCATTGTTCGACACTTGTTCTCTGTTTGGTTTTGTTTAAAATTTTAAAGAAAGTTGTAAACCAACCCATGGAGCTTTTGGGTCTTGGTCCCATGTGATAAGACAGTAACATGCGCACACAGAACTTAGATTCTGTACTGAAATAAACCTCTATATGAAGTTTACTTGAAGTTACTGACTCTTTTTGTTTATACCATTACTCTGCAGTACAGCTGTTATCCATATTAAGCATCTTTTCTAATCTCCAATTTTTTTCGAGAACAAAAATCCATCTTAATTAGTAGAACTATTGGTGGGGTTGTTTTGTATTTCTGTAATATACTCCCTCTCCTTGATTTTTTTTTTTTTCTGGATGCATCATACACAAATAAGAATTTTGATTTCAAATATAGCTCCAACCCTCTTCCTTTCAAGTTTGTGAGCAGAAGTTATTTCAATTTGAGCAGGACGGGATGGATGGAACATAAAAAAGCCACATCATCAGCTTAAAATACAAGTCCAATAAAAATGAAGTTGGAACTTTACCAGCTGTGCACTGATGAAAGTCTATGAGATTTTAAGTAAGAGAAGCTGCTCAGTATGGACTCACAAACAAAACAAAATAAAAAATGAGCCAACAGAAAAACAAACTGTAAGGAAGAACTGGGAGAAGGCTGGTGCAGAGAGCAGACCCAAGGAGAGGTTACTTGAAAATGCAAGTAAAGGGATGTTTGAATGTACATTAATGTACAAATTGATCTACTACATTATTGAGAATAATCTTTCCTTTTTTATCCTTAACCTTAAAAATGGGAAAACCAAACCAGAGCAACAAACCAAGCAAGCAGAAAATCAGGTACTGCCATAACTGATCAGGCCTGGGGTCCAGAAAACCTACTCACGGGCACTGAGCAGTACTGGCTAGCTGTTGTTTCTTCTGTACCCTTCACTTGTGTTCATGATACAGGGGTGGAAGTTAGTAAGTGGACCCTTAGTCACACAGGAGCAAGAATAGTCAAGGATACCCAGGAAAATTCCTTGGCAGAGGACCAGCTTCCTGAAGGAAGCCATTGCTTGCAGATTTTCAGAGGGGTGTAATACATGCAGATACAGTCTGCAGCAGGTAAGGCCGGGGAGAGGCAAGGATGGCGAGAACACGAGAAGGGCTACGAGGATCCTGCAAGGTTAGAGAGTAAAGTGGTAAAACCAGCAAGTGGTCTTGATAATGTAACAGCTGAGTAAATACATACATTATCTGAAAGGAATAAGCGGTATGGCATTTATCCTGGCCATATGGAAACAAATATAACTTGTTTTTTTCCATAAAGGCCACTCTTGATTATTTAATTATTTTTTGAAGATCTTCTTCTACATCGTATTTATAGTATTCCTGGATGCTTTCAGGGTCTGTCTCTCCATTTGCAGATATTTCATGTAAGATATCTTTGCAGCAAGTGATTTGAGTCTTATTAGCAAACAGTCCAAACCATTTTCCCCGTGAAACGGCTGCTTAGAGCAATGCATGGGGTCAGGCGAAGCTCTCCCATCAGGGTTTGCCACTGTTGGTCTTTGCCACTGTTGGCACTTTTTCCATTGGGCCCCTTGCTTTCAGCGGAGAACACAAGCCTCCAACAAAACTCATGCCGGGGTGTCTTAAGCTTGCTTGCTCCGGCTCGGCCGTTCTTTGACCTCCAGTTTGCCCATCAACTCACCGAC
>NW_010405209.1:0-657 GCF_000710305.1 Buceros rhinoceros silvestris | reverse complement strand
GCTCCGGCTGAGGCTTCGGCTCCGGCTTCAGCGCCTCTCTTCGTTGGGCAACAGCGGCACCCGGAGGCACCGCTTCGCCACCGCAGCCGGCTGAAAGATGCGCCCACCGGGGTCCCGGACTTGTGATCTGTGGGCCTCAAATCCTGCTGTTTCTTCTTAATTAGACGAAGAAAACTCAGAGGCACTGACCTAATGCTTAGCAAGAACCCTAATCATTACAATAACATTCGTCTCACACTGCAGAAGGATTTTGTGACTGCAATAGACTTTTTAAGGTGTGTTACAGTCTGTGAAGGACTTTTACATCTTCTAGCGTTAACTGGCATGAAAACTAACAAGTAAATGCATGTGCCAGAGTAGTATTTCCCCTCTAGCACAGTCACATAATTGAAGGCAAAATTTGAAATGACGATTGCTCAGAAACTTTACAGGTAGTGTATACCTCTGACACCTGAGATATGGCTTGTTCTGCACCCGTGAGAGAAGGAGAAACACTGTGTGGAGTCAGAAACAGCATGCAGAATGTTAAGGAAATATGGGAATATCCAAGTGGTGCTCTTCCTTTAGTTTTCAAACCCACTGTATCCATAAATGACAAACCTGCAATGGTTTGGTATTTCATTCTCCTGCTTATGTGTGTCTCTAAAGCCCATGCAA
>NW_010405208.1:55521-57092 GCF_000710305.1 Buceros rhinoceros silvestris | reverse complement strand
AAGGTTTGCTGCAGGAGAAAGTTCCTATATCAAGAACTTTTTGGTCAGGTGAATGGACTGGACTCTTCCTTCCCCCCCTCCCCCCTCACTGGTGTGGCGAGCCATTGGCGGGGGGGGGGTTGTTTTTTATCGGGGGGTTTTTTCGGTGGGGGGGAGTTTGTTTGTAAGCGGGGATCATTTAGATCGGGAGATTTTATGTGTAACCGTATATGTTTATCTATTTGTCTATTAATTTCTGCCTTTATATCTTTCTTTCCCTTTTCCAGTCCTGTTTAACTTTGAAAATGATTTTATTTTGGGGGCGTTTTACTATTAAACCTTTTCTGTTTCTGTCTCTCATATATATAGTCTGTGTGTTATCATTTCCTTTGCCCGACTAAAGTCTTAATGAGCTCGTTAACGTGCTGATAAGCTGTTAACAAACATCAAAAGTTTCTTTTGTGTGTGGTTTTGCTGGTTTGCTTTTCCAGCCACACAGTATTTCGTCGCATCCCTTTCGGTGGGAAACAGCTCCCCTTTTTCAACCTGCGACAATTGTTAATACCTAAATTTAGGTATCTGAATCTTGAACAAAACCACCACTCCAAAGTCACTGTGCCGTGATTAATTCCTGGAATTTTGTCATATTGTCTATGACATATGATGTGGGATTAGTCAAACACATTCAGTGGAATTCCTTCTGATTTTGTAACTGGTGTTTGTCAAAGATGGAGAGACTTTAATAAATACTACTAAAAGCTTATCTTGTGAATATGGATAATAATTTGTTCTTTTTTGGATGTTTACATTAGTCTATGTTTTTTGAAAAATTATCTTTTTTAAAGTATGAATATTTGCATTTGATGTACTAAAGTGACTTGAAATGTCATGAAAATATGTTTCCAGCTGTTATTTGAATTTATGTTCGGGACCTGTTTTCTCACTATATCACCTGCCTCTCCTCAAAATTGCTGTAGTGTTTCTTAGTTGCTGCTTGGAGCTACAACATAACTTCTTCACACTCTCACTTTTGCTTAAGGTAAACGAGCCAGAAACTAACATTCCAAGTTGAAAGGTATTTCAACTTCAAAATGCTTCACAATAATCGCAACAATATCCTTCAGTAGGAAATATAACATCTTTTACAGGCAGTGAAATGGAGAGAGAGAAAACAGCATCCTGAGAGAGCACACGAAATCCTCAGTCCGCTTCAGGCCACTAAGCATGCTGCCAGGCAGTATGGAAATGTATAAGAGCTGTAAAGCAATTTGTAGGGTTCTCGAAATCTGTGACTATCAGAGGTAACTCTTACAGTATGCCCACTGTGGGTATGGTTAGTGACACAGCTACAGAAACCTCTGGTATGTACTGGTGAACTGGTGTGATGGTAGGGTGCTGATAAAACACTGGCTGATTGTCACACTCTTCCCATCAGACTCCTACAATGAAAAGCATGTGTCTGAAGATCATACACAAAACATTGATTTTTGGAAGTAATACCTCAAAATCAACAGATCAGCATATATGTGGCCGAAATATGATTTGATTCCTGGAAACAGCATAATTACCAGACTGCACTGGTTTGTGTAGCA
>NW_010405208.1:46228-55436 GCF_000710305.1 Buceros rhinoceros silvestris | reverse complement strand
GAATGTCTCAAACCTTTCACACTAGTAGATATAACCCTCTGATGGCGGAAATCCCACCTCCTCAAGCTGGTGAAGAGCCAATAATGTAGCATCTGTCATACTCCTCATAGACACAAAAAAATATTGGTTCTAGAAAGAAAAGTCAATAACAAAAATATTTTTTGCATTTATAGAAATTCACTTCATATGAGGAAAAAAAAATGAAAGCATAAATTTGAATCTCTGAAGCAGTGTAAACCTGCACTGAGAAATCCAGCAGGCTGAGAAAAAACCCTAAAGCCAAATAAAGCTCAAAAATCCGGAGTCTTTCCTTGCAATTTATGCGATGTAGCTGAGTGCATCTGTAGCGGACACTCCAGAAATCACTTTTCATTAAATTGTACTTTTCCTGCCTTTAGTTTTTCCATATGTCATAAACCAATATTGCTTTTCTCTCCCAGTCAGATAAGCCAAGTAGCTTCTCCTAGTGCCAGATGAGACCACAGGCTGCATCCTGTCTGCCATCATAATGGGATCCACTGTACAGGAGCACTGGAGCTGGCACCACTTGGTGATATTGGCTTTACTACACGAGGGTAATAGGCTGATGCTTTCCAGAACGGTTGGGTTGGCAAGGCTTTGCTAAATGACATATATATGCCTCAGGAAAAACATTACATGCTTCAAGGGGACCAGTTGAGAAGGTGAGTGAGGGCAGACTACTATGATCAGAAAAATGCCTATTGCTTATAAGCATCTTGTTGCCTGAAGACCATTCTCTGTTCACTTATAAAGGATTGGGAGCGACCAAGGCCGAATGTATAGTCCAGCAAGACTGCTGAGCTGAGTATCCCTTTCATAAAAGCAGGGCTCTGTTGAAGCTTTCTGAAGCACTTGTGGATTGGAGTAGGGTCTTAGACTGTCAGCTACTGAAGTTTGTTTTTCCAGGTCAGATTGCCAGCTGCAGTTCATCAATATGTTTACTAATAAAACTTGTTACCTTGCATCCTGCTTTAGGGCTGGGTTTTGAATCTCTGATGACTGGGACATGAACGTGATGTGATTCAAGAAGAGACATTTAGTGAATGGAAGCAAAATTACACTCGAGGTCCTTAGGTCTGCCATATGCTTCTCTTTCATTCTGGCATGTGGTGTGGCACGTGGCCTCAGCCTCATTGGGACTAACTTTACTTTCCTTCCTGGAGCTAACACTTCTGATCATAATGTTCAGAAAAAACACCTTGAGGGCAGAAAAGAGACCTAAGACTAATTTTTCAGACATTGTTTCAATACTGGAAAGCCTATTATTTTTTCTTATTATATCATATTTTGAATCTTAACATATCCTGATCTGAGGGCATTTCCCAATACAATATAAATTCTGCTTCAAAATTTTAAAGATAATAAGACTTGCAATGCTGATGCCTATTTACCTTATTTGCCAACGTTAGAAAACGTAATTCAGTAAGCTTTTTTCTCATCATGCCTTCTCTTTCTCTGTCTCCTCTAGCCTCTGTCTGGGACTCAACCTTGTCAGTATTCTAGTTCATTCACATTTTGCATTGCTAGTCAAGGTAATGCACTTAGGGTTACGAAATGTTGATGGATGGCCAAATGAAGCTGTAATGCCATAAACTTCCTAATCTATTGTATTTAATGACAAAATATCTTAGAACCCTCAATCCTTGAAAAGCTTTCTTGAGTGAAAACTATAGGGAGACACAGTATCCTGTTTTCTGTAACAACACCAGCAAAGGTAGGGAAGGTGCTTGGTGTTGATCATAACCCGCCCTATGAATTCAGGCTTTTATGAGAGAGGGTTGCTCAATGAGCTAAGGCCTGTGCTGCACAGGCCTTACAGTTATCTCTGTAAATGAATTTGATCACAGGAGTTTTGGTTAGTCAGTGTTGTCTATCTATCACAATTACCAACTCTGACAATCAGAGACAGACAGTTCTCCTACTGGAGTATATACAGGGCTTCCCATACCATGTGTCTCAATGTCTACTCTTTTAAAAATCCTTTTACAGCCAAACTCAGAGAAACCTTTACAGAAAGAAAGCAATTGACAAAACTCTAAACTTCCTTTTTGGCGTCTCTAGCCTTTAGCCTGAACTTTTGAGAAGCTTTCCTGGTAATCAAGAAAGGAACACAAATTATTCTTGTATTTGAATTGCCTATAGTAGATCAGAAAATCTCTGTAGTAATCCTGTTTTCATTCAGTCACATTTTCTTTAAAATGGTCCATTGGCAGTAAACATGATCATGTGTCATCTCAGTTTAATGACAAATATGTTTTGAAAAGAAAATTGGCATTTGGAAGATTTGTTCAGTTGTTTTGCAATTGTGCACATGTGACCAACCAGTAAACTTTTCAAGTTAAAAAGAAAAAAATTTCAAGCAAATTTTATGACTCAAAATGGTGTTAGATATATGGCTATATCTTCAGCCAGCGTAACCACAATATACCTTGGATGATGCTGATACAAGCATTCTCTTTTTCTTTTGTTAAGGACACAATGAGCTATGCAGGACTAACTTGAAACAATCAGCTTTCTCACTGACTCTGGATACTCCTGCCAAATTCAAAAGGGAAAAAGTATTAATAGTTTTAAGCTGTGAGGTTTTAAAGTGATGGGTTTCCTCAGGTTTGGGAGGAAAAATTTAATCTGACTTCTTGTTTTGGATTAAGAAAAGTGCTTCCAGATCCCTGAATCTGCGTGAGGGTTGGCCTCACATTGGTCTGTGACAGCAACATTTCTCCTGGAATCCATAGCTCTGCAGGGATTAAGAGAACACGGAATTTGGAGAGGAAAATTTGGTTATGTCAGATAGTTTATTCCCCTGGAAGAGTTGAAAATTCCATAAACAGGCAATAGACCAGCCCTTATGTGTGAATCCTACCAAATTTACATAGCTGGGAGACTGAAACTGTAGTAAGCAATTTTAAAAATACATGAATTGTGAACACAGAAGATGAAAACTTTTCTACAGATTTTTGCACTGTCCACATTGCTGCTGGATTGTAAGGATTTTAGTCAAAAATGGGTGTTTCGAGAACCTGTTACTAATTCATTTGGTCTTCCCGTAAATGTGTTATTACCATGATCTAACTTTGGATTCAACTTTGGCTTGTTGAGTGCCTTAAAATCTGAGGGTACATCCTACCTCCTGGCAGGAGCTCACGAGCTAATGATGCATCTTCCTCAGTAATTATATAGACACAGCTTTGTTTATGTGGTTGGGAGACAAAGAGACAACAATTTGCAACACTGCTCATTGGGCCAGCTCTTGCAGCAGCCTCAGACCTACAAATTTGCAGATATGGCTATGTATGATGTTCACGTGGAAGATATTTCATTATCACCCGGCATTTCATTGAGGTAGGTGTACAACACAATCAAACTCTTTCACCAAAAAAACCAAGATAAGAGGTGACTTAGAGAAATTTTCTTTTATTTTTTCTCTCTCCTGGCTCTGCTTAAACATTTTCCGGATGAGGCCCTTCTGCATTTCGGCAATTCTAACCACACGGAATTTGAAGACTGCCTTTATTTATAATAGATTTTCAGACATTTGACAACCTGCTTAGGCCTAGAGTGTAATTTAAGCCTTGCTCATCATGTTCAGAGATCTGTTATACTGGGCATGAGAGGGATAGTCTTAGAAGCAGCAAACCTGGGATTGCTATGGAGTGTATAATGAAGATGCAGTCAAAGACAAGCAGAGGGAAAAGATATTTTCCCAGTTCGATGTATCTGTTGAGGTATTTGCCTGCTTTTCTTTATTTGCCCTTTTTATTTATTACTGTACTACTGATCTTGGACCAGATGTGCTAAGTCCTGCACATCTTGAGACCAGCAGGTTTACTGGATGTGTGCAGACCATCTGCACCCTGCATACGTAACAGATCCAGTCCTAAGTACTGTTAGATCTGCTGAACTTCTATGTGGCTCTCACACCTGGGAAATGATGAGAGGAATTACCCTAGTCCTAGTTCTTTTGAGTGATTAGAAAGAAGAGAAATGTCTTCCATTGTAGGAAAACTGACCTTCAAGAAGAAGGAGAGCTTCGCTATTTGGGAAACTTATTCTGCGAACTTTGGACAGAAGACAAATTCAGTGACTGTGAGAAATCTTAGTATCTGAGAGAGAAATCTTTTCAGCAGTTAATATGGCTTCAGGCTTTATAATCTCCTGAGACAGCAAAGCAACCTCTGTGACTTAGAAACTCCTTCAAGGCGTCAGCTTTGTCAGTGTGACACTTGTGAACCAAAGTACCAGCAAGCCACGGGGTGTGAGGTTAGATCTCCAGCCTGTAAGGGCTAAGGATCCCAGATGACTAGTCTGGTCAAGGACCATAGATCTGGTGTAGCTATCCACAGTGATGGAAATGAGTGAGATATCAGATCAAATTCCTGTACACACATTAAGAACCAGGAGGTAACAGATGGTGCTGGTAATAAACAGGAAGGAAAGAAGTACCTTGGTTGGAAGAATAAAGCAATGAAAAATTTCACTGCAGAGAAAACTCTGGATGTGTGGAAGGTAACAGAAGATGTGAATAACCCCGTAGTCTTTGTCTGCTTACAAAAGGGAAGAAAGAAGATAACAGCTTTGCCTGATAGTACGTGATACTGAATTCCTGAGAGGTTTCTTTGGTTTGCAGTTACTTAGGCAGTCAGAATCAACTGTAAAAATGTTCAGGAGTATTTTATTCTGAAATGATGACACATGAGGACTTTTTAAAAAAGGAGAATGTATTAAAAAAGGTGAAATCCGTAACAGTTAAAGTCTTTGTGGCTGAAGAGAACATTTTGCAATTTAATGGAGCAAGACCCTGATTACAGAGGAGATTGTGACTGGGATCCGGAACAAATAATTGGAACATTAAGAATTAACTCTTCACAAAGGAGTTAGAGTTTGTAAAACTAACCAGTTCCCCAGATCAGAATGAAGGGGAGGACATAATTGAGAATCAAAATTAGTGCAGAGAAAGATGCCTGAGGAAGTAATAATCAGAGTCCTACCACAGCACTATCCGGGCCTGCAGATGGTGTGGAAAATAGTGCAAGCCGTAAACTGGATGGAAGAAGGTATGCACTAGATTACATCACTGTGAAAGAGTTTGTAAGAAGCAGCATACAAAAGATCAATGACAGCACCATTTGCTCTGGGGAATTCTTCATAAGAGCAATTCATCAGAAGATGAATGGACTATCACCCTGAAAGCAAGTAAGACATTTATTCATTTTAAATTGGATACTGGTGCACATGATGGTGTGTTGATTGAAATAATGTTATCCTCCTGACAAGAAGCAGATAATGGAGAGTCAAGGGAGGTTTACAGGGGTAAGCTAATAGCAGCTAAAGTTAACATGGGGTAAATAAAGTGGACAGACACACTCTGTATTAACTTTATGGAGAAGAGCATTTATTATGGAACAAATAATATGTCGAGCTTTTAGTCTCAACAGGACAATGTGCTCCAATGGGGGATGGGGGGAGGTGAATATACCTGAATAAGCATTAGAGGACAGCTAGGGAGCAAGCTGTCTCTGAGCAGAACACCATCAGAGGAGAGAGTCAGCCTCCCTCCAGTTCCTCTTCTTACTCAAATTCCATTCCTCTTAAGGAAGAGGCTAAAAGAGGAGCTCTGTGAGTTTATTACCCCAAGAAGCACAAAATGCGTAGGAGAATGAAATATATACATTTTTTGTTCATCTCTAGAGAAGAAAAGAATGTTTTATGTCTGAATAGAGCAGAAGAATTGTATAAGTATGAAATAGGAAAAAAGTCACAGTAGTTAGGCATAATTTGGGGGAAGTTGTCTAAATACCAGATATTTTTATACACTGGATGTATCAGCAGGGTTCTGGGGAATGTCTTTGGAAAAACACATCACATGTTTTATGCGTTTTCCATGTCTTATTGAGAAAACCCTGTTTCTTCAGACTTCAATTTAGGCTATGCATAGCACTCCATTTGCTTAATCAAGAAATATAAAAAAGTTTTGATAGTGCAGAAGGAATTGGAGCACCATAGATGATATTTTAATCTGGGGAAAATGGTAAAAGAAACTGAAATATCAGAAGAGAATGACTGGAATCTCTGAGCATCCTGGAACAGAACTAGAGCTGGTGGATTAGTGTGATGCCACCAAAACAGGCATCTTCCATAACATAAATAATACACCTGAGATACTATTCAGCAAGACATATAGGTAGCAGTGAAACATCTACAGTTGACAAAGATATAGTAGATTTCTCAGAATGATGGATTACATTAGGACTCTTGTACTGTACTGCTGCCCAAATAAATAAATAGAGAACGATTCTGTACAGTGACATTGCCTGACCTTAATAAAAAGTCTAAGAAATAAAAGGAATTAATTTGAGATGATGGTATGCATAAAACTATATTGTCCACAGGTGCCACTAAGAAAGATTTTAATGCAATCTTCTCTTAGAGAGTGGTCACAGATAGAGACCAGTTGTTTTTGCATAGTAGATGCTAACAGGAAGTGAGACTTCATAAGCTCAGACAGAGAAGGAGACTTTGGACAGTGGTAAAAGACTTCACGTCTTAGTTGTGGGAGGCCTTAGCTATTACTATTTTATTAGCTGAAATAGACTACAAACCACTTATTGCTGTTACTCAAAATGGCCTTGCAAACACTCCAGAGAATTCACAACTTTCTTTTTTTCAACTACAAATGGATGATTTGTACATTGAATCTGAACCTGGAAGAGATTGGGAGATGCAGACACACTCTTTAAAACGTTTGACAGAGATGGCGAAGTTCAACATTAGCACGCTAGGCTTATAAAAACAAACTTTTTGTTCTGAGGTAAACTAAGGATTGCGACTTTCAGATTGACTACTAAGGACAAGCTTTATAAAAAGTAATTAAGATTAAAACAATAGTGGCAAAACCAGCATATTCCTGCTCACTATTGTCACTGTAAGGGATACTACTACCACTGCATGAAATCCTGTTTCAAGAATCATGACTCCTGAGTTGTGAAAAGTAGTCGTGGAGGTTGATAGGGGTTTTTTGAGGAAAAAAGTTCTAAAGGAACAAGGAGAGTTATTTTGACATTAAGTGAACCATAGTATCAAAGAGGCTCTTAAATTTTGCTGTGTATGCCAGAAATAAAGATACAGGTGTAGGAAAGTGTTGTATTGATGGTACAGAAAAAAAATGGCTGAGTCAAAGTACACATACATTATTTACACCGAATAGGGGAAAACCAGTCCAAAACGAACCCTATGAACTCTGTATTTACTATTATTCTTGACTTCTCTGAGATAATATTCTTGAGATATGCAGGGAAAGAAATGATGACAGACAGCAGAGATCATTTCTTCCCTAATACACCTTACTTGCCAGCGATGGGCCAAAGTTAGGTGAGTGTGTGAATGTAAGAAGTTCACAGTGCAGTATGGGCTTGATCAGCTATGTGCTAGTCCCAGTGAGCTTCTGTCCAGTAGATGGGTGAAAAGTGATTTGTGAGACAGGAAATAAATCCATAGTGTTTAGAAAATAGGTCCCCAGGTTATGGACTAGGCAGGAGCAGCCGCCGTCCTATCTTCTGAAAGGAGTGGGTCTGATCTTCCAAAGGAAGTGAGACACCACTTCAGACACTGTTGGACAGTTTAGTTATTATTGTGACTTCATGTGTTTGCATTAATAACGGTTTTAATTATAGCTGTCGATACATTCTGCCTTGGAATGGAACGTGTGGTATTTGGGGCTGTGCCTTCAAAGGCCGAGCAGCTTGGCAGGGCACTGTGAGGCTCTTGTTGCAGTGTACAGACAGCTGGATGCACACAGAGGATTATTCCCAGCTCCTCCACTGCTGAGTAGCCCTGAAGACCACAGGGGGAAGAGCTACTGAGGGCCAGAAGACAGCGTAGGGGCAACTTGCCCTTTATCTATGATTGATCGGCTAAGACCCTGTGGGAGATAGGCCATTTGCTCCTGCTAGCAGAGGAGATGCCAACCCACCCAGGGAGAGAGATTCTGAGAAGTCTCTGAAAGGAGAACCTCAAGGAATGTCCCTCCTCCCGCTGGCAGTCATTCCTGCGGGAAACACCGCCTGCCTCCTAAGGAGGTGGTGAGTCCCAACGACGGCAATACAAGGCAGAAAAGATCCTTCTGCCCATTTTTGGGGCTATGAAAGGCCTTCAGGATTTGATCCATGGGGAGTAGAATTCATAAGGCTTATGTTAATATGAAATAGGTTGACAGGTACTGCAGGTGAGACATTTTTCTGCTATGTACAACTTAACTCTGGCAGGTTGAGACGGTGTGACTTGGTTCCAAGCCTAATAAACCAACAGAACTTGTGTTTGCTATAAATGGGCTCATTCATTTCAATGACAATGTGCGTACACATATTTTTGTGTGTGTGTGTGTATGCAGAGAGAAAAGAATCACTCTTCTCCCTTCTCCTCATGGCCTCTGAGATACAGCATGCCGATGTATCCAGTCTATCAACTCTTTCATACGGAATCTGAAATAAAGAGTCCAAGGAAAGTTTAATGGCTTCATAGCTTGTAATTCTCTTTTGGCCACATTTTGTTTGTCATGGAGTGCACAAGAATGAGGCCACACATAATTTAACACCTTTCCCTATTTAGAGTTTGTTAGTTTAACTTTTTCTTAGATTGTTTTTTTAAAAAATGTTTGTCTGAATTTAGTGGTTGTGAAGGAAAATGACAGCCCTAAAGACTGTAGTTTTCCTTGCAGAATGGGCAAGGGTTGAACTCCAGCAGAGTGAGCTTCCCCGTATTACCACCCTGATCTGACCTTGAACGGCCCTTTGCAGGGCTCAGTAGAGTTTTTCTTCATATCTTTCCAGTTCTTGGCTTTTTTGCTGAGACTGACAGCCAGACTGAGCCAAATGTGGCGGTGCTTCTGGGAGGCTGATATATGTCCAAATCAGAGCCTGACTTCTTTCACATAGGCAGTATAATAAGGAGGCTGGCGAGAAGAGCTAATGAGATGGAGATCTCAGGGTGAGTATTTCAACACCTGCAGCCGTGGAAGTGCCACCTTTCCCAAGGGCTCCATTATTACAGCCTTACTTAGGCTCTAATACTTGCTGGGCCTGGTACAAACACAGAGCAAGACAGGAAAAAATGTGGGAGGAGAAATGCTTTAAGCTGCAAGCCCCTCTACCACATCTTTTTAATAAAGGAGCAGAGGCACAGGGAAATAAAC
>NW_010405208.1:38532-46111 GCF_000710305.1 Buceros rhinoceros silvestris | reverse complement strand
CCTACCACAGTGAAGAGGACAAAAGGACTCAACTATTCTAGTGTCCTGGGTGGCACAGTGCATTGGTCCTCTTATGTTTTGAAGGTGGATGACGAGAATCTGAGCTTACCTCCAGCAAGTAATTTGTAATTTGAGTAATTTGAGTAATTAAATAATTGATCAGGCAGCAAATTTTTACTTTGTTGCACCCCCAGATTTTTATGTGTTTTGAGGGTTTTTGAAAAGAGGGTCCCATTCTTAATTTGCTTTAGTGAATCCTTACTGAAGGCCACCCCATGACTTTTCTTAGCAAGGATTCTTCACTCTAGGGACAACGTCTTCAAACCTCATCCTGATATCACCATAGGGGCTGGTGTACTCACCACTGCAAACAGTTTTGCTTTCATTCCCCCTGCACCTCAAGGCGAATGTGCTTTAATCCAGAAGCCAGGTGGTCTCGTTGGGCTGATGGTGTCCTCCAGCTTATACAGTAAGCTCTGCTAAAAGTGTACTGCCATGACAAGAAAGCCGTTAGGACCCTGTCTGAAGCCAGATCCTGTGGCACCGGCATGCTAGGCGGCTTGCTTGAAATGGCACATGCTATTTTCTTCCCCTGCAAGGAAGGAAGTGGGGAGCTCTAAGGGAAGATTAGACAGGTCACTGCACGGTCCACGGTAGGGCCTTCATCCTTGACACATTGGGACAAAACCCTGTAGGAAAGTATGGCCTTTGTTTCTGCACAAGTCTGGATTATGAGTGTTAACAGCGTTTAGAGGAACTCTTGGTTCAATACAACATTCGGTTTTTCCCAGTAAGTTGTGACCAAAATCTGAATCCGGATTTTGATTTTAGTGCTGGAAGCATGACTCTGACCGTGTTTTCTGCTGGACATTTGTTTGGGGTGGTGGTTAAGACAGAGATATTTAGACTCTGTTTGTCAACTCCCCGCAAAATTCTGGTTGTTTACATCCAGAAGGTTTGTTGGGCCCATCTCTGTGGAACACTACTTTCTTGCATTTAATCTTTTTCACATGGTATCCAAGTTAGCAATGGCTGGTGAAGAAATTACTATTATTATTCATTAACTCTGGTCTCTCAGAGGAACCATATGTGCAGAGCAGAGGGAAAAGAATACTGTTGATTTTTAATACTGAGTCACTGCTACTGATTAAGTGTTTCTTTTTAAGAAATGTTTTTTTTTTTCCTGAAGCCTATATGTCAGGAGAGTCGATTTCCTCTAGGTGCCACAGTGTCTTCAGAAAGTTTTAGACCAGCAGGCCACAGTGATACCAGCCAGCACTTGCTTTAAAGGATATCTGTAAAAAATTCATGGTTATATTCTTGCATCTCAGGTCACAGGAGAGTGTGATTATTAACAAGTTCCAGCTGCTTTATGGAGGTTCACCAGCCATTTGTGGATCTTTAATTTTTTTTTTTAAGGAAATCTTTTAACTGCCTTTTTTTTTTCCTGGAGGTATATTAAACCTTTAAATCTTTTTATTTTTTTAAAGTTCACATTAAATACTCCCTTTGTGTCCATGCTGAGGAAGTCTTTAATTACATTAGTTAAAAAAAAAAGGAATAGTTCTGATTTTGCTCTCAGTTGATCTATGATTGTTCCACCTCCTCTAGTCATGTTTTTTGTATTTATTTTCTCAGCAAGGTGCCTGTTTTAATACTGCAGCTGATGACCTAAAAACGCGTGAGTTATGTTTTAAGCCTCGTAATATGGACAGACGGCTCTCCTGGGCTGGCCGTGCTGTGCTGTGCTTGGGGCTGAGGAGAGGAGCTCCAGTTAAGTCCCTTGCTCTTCCTTCCCATGTTCCCGCTGGACTTTACAGAAGTCTCAGTGATGGTGGCAAGGCAACACCGTTCAGACAGCACCCAAATTCAAAGAGGTCCAGCTGTGGCTCCTTGTAGTCTCAGTCTGCTCTGCTCACTGGAGCCAGTCCCAGCAGCCTGATGCCACCTAAGAACTGCCTTACTCCTTCCTCTGAGTCGCTTTGCTTAGCTGCCAGAGCTGGGACTCAGCACTGAGCACTCTGTTCTGCCTCCATTACTGTTATTTCAGAACAGAAAAATGCTGAATTAGAAAATCAAATGTAATGATGCTGTTTTTCTCTCTAAATTTAGGGGTCTAAAATTTTGGCATGAAAATCTTTGTTTGGAAATTTGGGCCCAGATCATTAAAAGAGCAAACACAGTGAGTTACTGTAATATCTGTGTTGGAATTTAAATGAGAGTTTGAATTTAAATGAGAGTAGGCAAAGGGATTTCTCCATTTAAAGTTGAAGTATTCAGAAAATGTGAAGAAACTGCAAGAAACACCCTTTGCCAAGTGATTATTAACAGCAACAAAAATATATAAATTCTTTCTTGCAAATTTGGTGTTTGCCACACTTTTGTTTATCCTTCATGCATATATAACCTCCTAACTGTATGTCCACACCTGTGGGTTTGTTCTTAATGTATGTATATATATCTATACACATATATATATTGTGTAGATGGGGTTCAGCATTCTAGGTATCTGACATTTTAGTCAGGATTTTATTGGAAATCTGGGGCAATGCCGTGACAATTCCAAAAATCATCAGTTAATACCTTTTGTATTCTTGTAAACACTCATTTACTGCAGCAGCACTGAAAACTTATTAAGAATTCTTGTTCAGACCAAATATACATAGAAAACTTAGAACAATCCTCCTTCTTTTGCATAATTATTGTTTTTCTTAACATAAATGTATATTGATATAAATAAATAAGTTCTAATTACCACAAAACTTTGCATGTCTACAAAGTCTGACATGAATTAGGAAATGCACCTGGAACTTTGTAGCTCTTATGTAAAATTAATAATAAATGTTTTCTTGCCAACATCAATATGTTTATATTATGGTCATGGGACTCTCTCTGATGCCTAAATTATTTAACACATTAATTTTTTATCTCCACTCAAGCCTACTACATAAAGTTGCTGAGTTTGGTATCAAAGGTAGTGGTTCAAATCAAATTGATATTGCATTTTAATTAACATAGTGTTAGGACACATCTCACCGTCTTTACTCGAGCAAAATATGCTGGAGTAGTCAAAACTTGTTTTTCCTCTGCTTTCTGCTTTGCCAGATAATGGCGATGCTGAAGGTAAGCAGGCGGAACGTGCAAATTTTGCCTCACTCCCTGCTCCTTGTTTTTATTTGACACTTTAAGGTTGCACCACTGAAGACTGTGCCATAGATGAAATGGTCAGGGCCAAGTCACAGGTCACATTCGCAGCACCACACTCATCACATTGTGAAATACATGTGAATGTGACTGAAGATTCCCTGCCCGAGGACAGGCATATCCTTCTGTCTCTTGAAGGATGCCCTTCCCACTACACGTGGTATGTGAGTGCAAGGGCAGCTGTGCTTGGATAAGTGCCTGGTTTTGGGGCAGACCAAGGATATAAGAGAATCTTAGCCTGGATGTGCTGATAAAGTCCTCTTGCTCTTAACTGAAGCAAAAGTCTTAAGGATCTGCTTCAGGTTTTGATTTCCTAAGCTCCTCTTCGCCAGGGTCACTTTCAGCCCCTGCCTTCTCCAGATAGTTGTTGCTCCTGGGTCCTCTTGCATTGAGTGAATTTCATGTCTGGAAGAACCTGATAGGCAAACAGATGACTGTAAGTTACTAACGGGTCTTCTGCTTCTGCTTGCTGTAGCACACAGTCAGACCTTTGCCTCACTTTTGAGGGGAGAGGATTTGTTCAGAGAGTGAAAACAGTGATCTGCCACTACAGGAAGAAAAGATTCAAAAGCCCAGCCTTCCTCATGGAGACATGATCTTGCATCTGACAATTTCTCAATGAAACAGTAATTTTGGAAAACACCGAGACTAAACCACTCCCTTTTTCCCTGGATAGCTTCAGTCATGACAAATGAGCGGCCTGGAAGTTTAAGGCACTTACTTGAGGTACCTGAGTTTGGGTGATGCTAGTCCTTACACAACAGCACGGATGTGCTATTCTCACTCTGCTGGTGATTGTGGCACAGGAGGAGAGCTAAGAAGCTGCAGAAGAGCCAGTTGTCCTGGTCAGCACCACCCCACCATGGCCTTGAGGTCAGAAGTGTTTTGGCTAGGTGATTGCCTGAGCTGCCACTGTTAAAGAACTGCAGTTAATCATCAGTAGCTGACCACTGATAAATTAATAGCTCTAGGGTCTCCAGTTTCCTCTCCCACGTCCCTTCTCTTACCATCTCATGCCTACATTCTTTTACACTTCATCATTATCCTAGGTTCATAGATATTTCATTCCCCAAGAATAACTCCTTTACTGTATCTAAAAAAAGATATGGTTACCTCAAACAACTATGAAAATCTAAATAGAGGTTTAGCAAATGAAAGAAAATGCAGCAATAACCACCTTGTCATCAGATGATTGCTGATACAGCTAAATAAAAGCTTCGGGCACGCGATGACAAGTCCAGATGAAGCTTGAAGAGTCTTGAGATCTTACCAAGGTAGTGTGAAGCCTGTGTCCTGTACTAGCAACTTGCTGGGCTATCAGGCAACGTGTTGCTGGGCTTCAAAACTCAATTCACTTCCAGGTCTCCTCTGTGTAATCACTCTGTAGGCAGCAGGCTCCTTCCTTGGGAGGATGAACAGGTGCACAACCGTCAGTTTCCTTGCCCTGTCTTGTCAGAAGCAGCTTCTTCTCTGATGAACTTTTCTGCATTCCTTTCAATGCCAAAGTGGAGAGAGGATCTTTGTACAGAGCACCAGCCGTTCTCTTCAGGGATATACACCATTCTGCCAAGGAGCATCCCTTTGCTTAAGAGTTCACATACTAATCAGGATGCTCTCAAATTAATTCACTTCTCAACCTCCTGTGAACCTCTTCTGGACGGCACAGCCATGGCCTGAGCTTATGTTTGCGATGAAATAACTCTGCTCTTGATACATTTATCTGTACTCTCTTCTCTCTGCCAGGTCAGTTCTCCTTGAGGGATGAGGATTCAGATACTGTCTTTTATTTAGACGAGATGTGAAGGTAATACTAAGACCAGAGGCCTCCCTCTGGATGCCATCCACACATTTCTCCCTTTCCTTTTCCAAAATGATGAGGCTAGACTTTGTTACCCTGCTTTGTATTCCCTCTAAACCAGGACCCTGAGAAGATTTTGGAACTCCATGAAAATATGCTCTGTGTTGGAGAAGAACAAAAATGTCATGACTGGTGACAGATCTAGAAAAAAAAGTGTATCAGATATGTTACTCCCACTGACCTTTCAAAAATTATGTTTGTGCATTCCTACCTATAACTAGAATCTTTCTGTTGGTTGTTTGTTTTTTTTTTCTTTTTATTATTCCTTTTTGGTGTCACTGTTTTTTTTCCTTCTTCATAAGACATAGGCCCCCCAAATGACCTTCGTTGTTGCTCCTGTTGTATTGTCATGCTTGGTTTCCTCTTTGCTATCTTGTGCATTTACCTGCAAATTATCTTGCTAGGAGACTGTGTCTCTGGTCTGACATTCTCCCATTTCTTCTGCTGTTCAGGGAGAAACATCTGCCAGGTTTCCAGACACATGCAACTCCTTGCTAAAGATTCTTGAATTGGAATGTTTCTTGTAAATTCTCTGGCTTTAATACACATCAGACTCTGTCTGCTATACACCTGACGGTGAGTAGCCAATGCGTTTGTGAGTACTTGATCAGATGAATGCTATTCCATGAAAAAAGAAGGAACCTTAGATAACGCCCAGGCTCTGCCTTCCTAAGCCATCCCCCACAGCTGTATGTCTATCACCATTTACAGACCTCCATTATGAAGTCTTCACAACATTTCTGCATTTGTAGCATTAGAACAGATTTTAATGTCTGGCTTATACTTCTGTTGCTGTAATTAAAGCCTGCTGGGTTCAGCCCACTTGTCATGGATAATGAGAACAGCACATCCCCTTTCTCCTCGTACTCTTTTCCAAGGAAGACCGTTCCAGTGTGGCTGTCCTTACAGGTGGCCTATGTAGGAATTCAGGGAAAACTGAAAACTCCTGTGACAACCAAGGTAGTTGTTACTCATGAGAGCATTCTGCTCATTTCCTGAAAGTGAACAATATCTGTGATTCTGTATATCCCAGTGTAGGATGCTTAAGCTTTTACTACTGGACCTAAAAAATTAGTGGACCTGTACTAGTGTCGACCTCTAACATGCTACAAAAACCACCATGACATCAGAATCACATCTGGCTTGGCAGTGGTGGAAGGGACTATACAAGATCCTATATAAGACCCCGAATGTCTGTGAGTGTTTATGACTTATAAGTTAGTGCAGGCTCTGAGACTGCTCACTGAAAGACAGCTGTCTGCCTACAGGGAAGGAAGAGTGGTTCTCTCCCAGTCTCATCTTCATTCTGGTTAGCAGCCCAGTCACCATTCCTTCTCAGATCTGTTAATCCCGATCTCTGCTGCTGTGTGAAAAGCATATTAGAAAAGGGCTTTCTTTAGTTACAGACAGATTTCCTCCCTCCCCCCCGCCCCGCCCCCTATGGCCAGAGCAACATGCATCTTTTTTTACATAGAACCCAACCCATGATTTCCGACTTGTGTCAGGTTCCTTCTCATGTGAATAGCGGAGCAGGAGTTGAACCTTATTTTTCTTAAAATAGCATAGGTGCAAACTATATGTAATCCTCTGCAATTAGGGCATAGAGCAGGGCTTGAGTGGCTTCTCAGTGAAATCATAATCACAAATATTTCTTGTATTACATTATTCAGTGTTAGGGCTCTTGCTAATTCCTTGTCTCTGTGGAATGGGCATATGTTTTGGCTCTGTAATCCAAAAGTTCAAGACTATCATTTTCCTGATACTTGTCCTGCATCTTGTAAGCTGAGTATTTAAATTTTAAGAGTAGCATATTTATTTATATATGTTGCTGCTAATCCAAACTGTCTGCTAAAGTAATCCCTTGTTAAAATGAAATCAACTCAGCTATTTTAGATTACCAAGTTAAAACAATAGCTCAGTCAGACACTTCACACATCTGTTTTACTTTTCCTGAATAGGTATGCAGTTTCTCTAACATTCTTTCTCTGCAAAAGTGCCACCAATTAGCTATACTTTCCTTTTCTTTCATTTTTCTCTTGTGACTTAAGTCTTTTGTTTTCTCGATTCTATTGCTGATTACTTTTGAAATGCTGGATTTTTTATGTGTTTGTTTTCTTTCTCAGTAATACATTTTAAAATGGATAAAAATTTCATGCTTATTACTTGTTAATATGTTATACTCTATTACCCAAATTTGGACCAGAGGTAATTCCAATGTGGGAAATGCCAAAATAATACATTCCTGGAGATGAGATCTTAGACAGATATGGAAATCCAAAGTAGGCTTTGATTTACTTACAGTCTACAGGAAATGAAGCATTACCGTCAGTGTGGTACACAGAGATTTTAACTGAAGATAACTTCTTTCCAGCTTTACCTGCTGTTTTGATTTAAAGTGTTTTTCACATCATCTAATTTTTCATAAGCCTTCACATGTTTAATGTTTGGCTTTTTTATGGGACCGTATAAATTTTCATTTTGTGCTGACTCCATCCCCATCCCCCACCCCAACCCTCC
>NW_010405208.1:35102-38456 GCF_000710305.1 Buceros rhinoceros silvestris | reverse complement strand
ACCCTCCACCCCAACCCCCCACTCCAACCTCCCCCTTAGTGTATTTGCAGAGCACTTCAACATAGCATCAGGTGTGGGTTCCTTCAGCCTCCTGGAGCCAAAAATGTGGAACAATTCCTCTTGCTTCTGGAAGCAGAGTTTACGTTACTACTTTTTTATAAACTGGTTTTTTGACTGGTATTCTGAGAGGATGGCCCTGTTTTAGCCAAGGTGACATTCACACTTAGTCTGATTTGGTTTTCTTGATCCACTTGTTTTGTCGTCCCTCTTGAAGAGGTGGAGAAGCAGCCTTTTGAGGCAGGTTGACCCCATCTCTTGTCCTATATTTAACTTTACATCAACCACTTGAAGATTATCAACTGAGAAACTTACAGGGCTCCACCTGCCCGAGAAACATGAGTGATAGTGCATCATAGGGAGGTGGAAAGAGTTACTGCTTCCTTTCTACTAAAGAGAAACCAAGGCATAAGGAAATCATATAAGGTAAATCCAGATTGCTCCGTAACACAGGGAGGCCAGGAAATGAAGCTGGTTCAGCTTGCTTTTCTGAGCTCGGTGAAGCTGCATCCATGTACTAAACACAACCACCCTCTCAGCATCCCTCCTGAAGGTAAATGCCTCCTGCCACTGAGCGCTGTGGGTGCTTGCAGGTACACAATCTTGTTGCCTTCCTAGCAGGTCTTTTAGCGCCCTTACCCAAACCCCCATGCTGTCTTGAACAGTGGCATGTGGTCTTTCATGCTTCATAACATATGCACACAGGCTTTAAATGCTGCAGTGTTGCAAAACCAGTCTTACCAAGAACATATGGTTGCAGCCTTGGACCCCGCAATAACTCTGCAGTATTCACACAGGCTCTCACAGAAGGTGTGAAAACACAGCTTTACCTCTCAAATGTGGGCCTGAAAAGCAGGGCCAGCTCTCAGCTGGTGCCTGGGACTCCACATCCTCTTTGCCAAAGGTCTCCACCTCCTGTGGTAGTGCTCAACAGCTACCCCATAACTGCTTCTGGTCTGAAGTCAAACTCATTAACTCTGATTTAGCTGATATGCTGGTGTTGGGATTAGATAGTATCAAGATCATTATTTTTTTCATTAATGAAGTCCAAACCCTACTGAAATCATCAAGGACAGAGCTTTTTTCATCAGTGGGCTTTGTTTAAATCAAGATGTCAAGACTGCATATTTCCTACATAATTTTTGTCATCTGGTCAAGGAGGAGGAGGCTGTGAGTTAAGTCAGTGAGAAGGACAAAAACCTTCAAAAGGAAGCTCAGTCCCTAGTGATGGGTCTGATGTCTTCATGCCTCATGTGCAAGAAGCCGTCAGTCCTTTTAACATGGTGGTTGCTGTCTCTCAGGGTCTGGTAGGGCTGGCTGCCTACCATGGCAGAAAAACTTCCAGACACAGGATTAGATTTTTCTGCCTCCTGGATTTCAGATCTCCTGGCTAAAGTAGTGACTTCAGCAAGTCAGTGATGGCACAGTGATCTTCAAACAATGTCGATTCCCTCCAGACCTGCACACATACTGCTAGTTGCAGTTCCTGCAGGCAGAAGAGCTAATCAGTGCCACACAAGGCTGCCACCAAGGTCACAAACTAAGACAGTGCCACCATAGAGCCAGACAGGGTCAGACCACTCAGTATGTTAAAGCTAAGCTTGACATGGAGCACACACGTGGAAGTTAGCACATGGAGCCTCCATAGTCTGGATCAAACTCTGCTGTCACAGCTCCACCAACACTCCATCCTCTTTCAGGCCACGTGTCTCCCAGCACCTGGTGTCCTTCCTGCACTGACTGATTCTCAAAACCTTGCTTAGATCTGTTCCCCAGGGATGGGAATAACTGCCTCAGCTTTCTGTTCTGTGGACAGCTACATCTAAGCCAGTTACTCAGTCCTCTCTCTGGTGATGGAAACAAGTAAGTGCTTTTAGGATGTGATTCATATGGCTTCTACTTTTGGAGGAAATGAGTTGGGTCTTATAAGCGCCCATTTTCTTTTCATCAGCTTTAACAGGAATTCAGGGTAGCTAACTCTGACACAGATACTTCAGAAGACGATCAATGCTATTTCAACACCCTGGATATGAAAACCACCACACAGCCACTGCATAATGATGTTATTTTGTGAAGGATTGTAAAAGCACCTGGCAAGTTAAAGTGTGTAGCATTTTGCATACCTAGCACACTTTCTGAATGGGCTCTTATGTGTTACATACAGATTTCATACTACATTTCTGTTATTCCTGTAGTGTGTAGGCACGTTCAGTCCTTGATGAGGAGTGCACAACTGGATCATGGTATTAATAATTTGTCAAGCCTGTCACAAGGGCTAGAGGAATATTTCAGCAAGTCTGCCATGCACTGTTCTATTGACCTTCTCTTGTCATTTGCAAAAACAGCAAATTAGGAATAGCAACGGGTTATCTCCTCAGCTCATGCTCATGCTTTTGCTGCAGAGAAAGTTATTTACCTACCTTAATAAACAAGTCCATAACGTTAGTGTTGTAAAGGAACTGGTTTAGAGAAAGACTGTGACATTTGGAGGCAGTTACCCTCCATCTTCTGATCACGTTAGTTTCTACTGTGCTCGTTACAGCTAGAAGTCCAGGTACCACTGGAACTGTGGCAAAGAGTTACTGCCAGCATCATGTGACCCACAAACATATTGTGCTCACAGTGTATTTCCTGCATATGGTTGTCACACATGGAGTAGCTGATCAGGTGATGCCCTGGGTGTGTTTTTGCTGTGACACCCAAGAAATTTTAAAGTGACTCTGTTCTAGAAAATACGCTCAATGAAATACTGTCTTGTGGTGGAATGAGGTGATGATTTTCTAACATTGAGGAAACCAGGTTCAGGCATGCCATTTTGAACCACCGTGGCAGAATATTAACCCTGATTATTGGCACATGTCACATTTCTAGCATTTTCTATTCTATTCTTAGTCATTTCCATAGTTCTTGTAATATCATTTTACATTATCACAGCCTTTGAGTTGAAAGATAGTGGGCATAAGAAATTCAGTGATTCTAGGATCCTGTTTTTAAAATCTGCAATGTCTCACTTTCCATTGCATCTTTTTTTTTTTTTTCCCAGGTCTCTTGATATTTTGATGATCCTTGGCGCTGCAAAATCTGTTCCCCGCCCCCCCGCCATGTTTTCCCACTAGGTACTGCTGTATGATAGGAAAGTGTGATTATGGCTTTCTAAGCCTCAGTGCTACAAACAAAACTGTGAAGATATTTTAGAGCCCAATTTCTGTTAAACAGTTGAGAATCTGAGATAAAGTAACTTACCCAAGTGTCACAAAAACATCTGTGACAAAGTAGGCAACTGAATAGGCAAAGTAG
>NW_010405208.1:30717-34941 GCF_000710305.1 Buceros rhinoceros silvestris | reverse complement strand
CCTGCTGACCATTTGTTCTTCCAGGAAACAATGAAACTATAACTCAGAGAAAAGGAGAAGAGAAAACCAACATCACCCCAGACTTCTCATGGTTACATAAAAGAAATTGAGTTACATGAGGGATGCCAGCAGAGGATGAGGTACAATAAATAGCTAGGACCAAATCTGTGACTGTAAGCTGGCAATGCTTTGCATCACCAGCATTGCCATTTAAGAGCTGCAAGTGATTCTGTTTGGTAATGTCTTCTTCATGTTTTTAACATGATGGAGCATGAGTAGGTTTCTGAGGCGCTCATGACATTCTCCACTATCTTCACTGCACCAAGAAGTACTGTGCATGTTGCTGGTTCTCAAAGGCTTTTTGGGAGGCATATTGCAATACAAAGCTTGGTGGAAAGCAACGACTTTTACCTTGTCCAAAGTACAGAACTGAATCCTCAGTTTATTCATTCCTTATGTTTACTGGTTTGTTTGTCTTTTTCATGCCAGGGAGTGTTTTTCCTAGAAGATTTGCTAATTGAGAAGCTGAAATTAAGCTGGTGTTTTTGCTTGATCCTATCCTCTAAACAAGAAAATGAGCAAAAGTCACTCTTTACGAGGAGAGGAGGACGCTGCATGGGATGGGGGTAGAGGAAGATGAAGGGAGAAGGAGGAGGAGGAGAGAAAGTTGTGCAGATTTCCTGTCCACACTTCAAAAGGGGCTCTCTTCTCCTGTATTATTTCCTTTCCCATTAGCTTCACTTTGTTGGCTTATAGTTCCAAAATGCACCAGGAGTCAACTCCAGTGCAAACCTGATATTAAAAACTAACAGGCTAATGCCAGGGAAAACACACTCTCCTCCTGGTTTCAAAGAAAGATTTTTTTTTTCATAAGTGCAGCCATGCTTTTCTAATAAAAATTCATTAAACAATGGTTATGAAGGATGAAGGGTGGGGGAGGGGGAAGGAATACAATCAAGTGAGTCCCTTTGAACTCCCCTGAAAAAATACAAAAGCAAACAACCGAGCTGTTAGTGTCACACATTCTCCTTATGAATAGAGGCCTACCCAGGTTTGCTCACAGTCGAGAGAGTAAAGATGAGTTATGCACCTTCTCTAAACTTCTCCCTCTAAAAACTGTAGGATTTCTTTTCTATAAACATGGAAGGGGAGTCCTTTTTGAGTTGCTTCATTTCATATTATTGCAGGTCTAAATGAGTCTACTAGAGACTGCTTAATTCGTTTATGTAAAGTAAAAACAAATGTAGAAGCCCTCGCTATTTTTTATTGTTAACATCCCATTGGGAGGCATGAGAGTAAATATTTTAGAAGTTTAAAGCAATCTACTTAAGCTTAATAATAATGCTGGGTTTCAAGTAACAGAGAAGAGTACAAGCCACTGGAAGATCAAAGATTACACTGAGTTTTATAGCAAATCTGGGCAAAGATCTCCTGGGAGGGGTAAATCTTCAGAACTCTCCTTTCCCAGTCTTTCATGGTGATCATTTGACATCTTTGGAACAAGAAAGTGAGGAAGCAAGAATCCAGGCAGTTCTCCTATGCCCAGAGAAACGGGAGGCCAGAAAACTGAATGGATGCTGGCTTTCCAGCCTAGCTTTAGCTTAAAAATTATATATTAGAAAAAAAAAAAAAGAGAAAGAGAAAAAGAAAAAGAAAAAAAAAATGTTCCAGAGATATCCTTTCTTTTCCCGGATCTGTCTGTAATTTCATGCTAATTGAATTTTGAGTGAGTCATAAGATTGCTGACAGTTTTCCTGAGCTTATGTTAAGTGCTTGTGCTTGTCAGCAATTTTTCTGAATCATTTACCTGTTGAGAGACACCAGACACACTTTACATTCTTCCCAGCAACCTTGTCCCTTTCATCTGAAACAAGAAGAGTGGAGTGCTGTATTTTGGGCCATGGGCATGATTGCATATTTAAAAAAAAAAGAGGCGGAAAAAAGGAACACCAAGCAGAAGAGCTGATGATGAACGATACCACATAGCAATACTGTAATATCAGGTGTGGATGTGTGTGGATGTGTTCAGGGGTTTGATATTTAGAGAGCATAATCAAGAATCTCTAACAGAGGAGCAGAAACTGGGCCACATTGTTTTCCCATGGCTGAGAAAGTTTCCACTGGCCTGGCTTCCAGTTATAAAAACACTGGAGTCCTCAGTCATTACACCAAAGCTTGTAAATTTCCTAATGAATATTTAAAATAACCCTATGGAGTTTTTTAATGTTAATGTATTTCAGCCTTTGACTAACACGAATATCCTACAGGGCTACCATCACGTTTAGCTATATGGTTAATTCCATTCATTTCTTTTAATGTTAAAATATAATGCCAGAGAAAAGGAAAAAATCTCCTGCTACTTCTGATGTGCATGTTATATATTTTTTGCCACAGTGAAGTTCCAGACACAGAGCAGACACACCCTGCCAGTCGTTTCTTTCTAGGCTCTCTTACAACACAAAAGCAATGCGTGCACTCCTCCCCCCCCCCGCCCCCCGAGCAATTATTGAAAATCAATACCATAATAATGGCGAGCAGAGCTGTGTTTTTTCCTTGATAACCAATTATGAGCAATTTACTAAAGTTGTCAACTCATGGCAAAACAAATAGTGTTAATAGTATAGATTTCATAAAGACCTATCTGTCTTGTTATTGCTGCAGTCTGAGCAGCGTTACAAGTTCAGGCTGGTAATGGAGCAATAACTCACCCAGGGATGGAGAGAGTACCATCACCATCACTGGCTGCCTTTGGAGCAGGCGGACTGCTGCAATGTGTCCAAATGCGATTCCTTCCCTATAAATAACAACACCATTTTTACAGGAAAGGTAGGGAACCATAACACCTAGCAATTTCTTACATGCTTTTGAGGTGATTTTGGACAGTGCAATAACCTACTGCAGTATTTGGGGAAGACTTTTGGAACTGGGAAGTTAATGCTGTATTTTGCTTTCTGGTTTCAGAAAGCCTGAAGGCAGGCAGTGCAAGTTTGCCATATGTTTGCAGAGTATCTAGCACAATAGGAACTTTGTGGCTTCTCGTTGCTACTGCTGTAAGAAGTTATAAGACAAGGGAGAAAAAAAGTGATGTTAATATAGTAGATGAAAAACTTGGTATCAAATCAAACAGCTTTATTTGTGTTGATGACAGTGTTACTAGGCCAAGTTCTGCCAAATTGCTTTAACTGTGGGAAGCTGTGTCTCGTGCATCACAGCAAACATGAGAGGAAATTGGCACTGATTCTAAAAAGCTCCATGGATCTGATGTGTTCCCACCAGGGGAAAAGGTGCGGAGGGGCCAAAATTCTTTCTCTGGTTCTTGGGAAATTCTCAGAAGGATGCTCACATGAAGATATGCTATGTATGTCTGCAAAGTTAAGCTTGATCATGACTGGAGTTTTTCTTTAAACCCTTAAAAGCAGGTAAAAAGTTATTCCGTTGCCAGCCCAGGGCATGCTGAGAAGGAAACCCACCTCATGGCTGATCAGATAGCTGTTCAAATAGCCTATGCTCACGCTGAAAACCCTGGGAGGGTGGCCAGAATTGCATCGGGCAAACACCTGCCAGGCTAAGCTCATCGCTTTCCTTGAGTCGAGCCTTTAGTTTGAATCTGAACTATGGCTGGGCTCCAGCCCATATGATGGATGGGGAAGTCCTTTGGGGCCTGGGACTTTAGCCTAGGCTCAGGTTTCTCTGTGCTCCCCCGCTCAGCTGTCCATCTTTCTAGAAAGCCACTCTTCCTAGTTCCAACCTTTGTCTCTGTGTAGGTGGAAAAGCTAGGTGTGGGAACGCAAACCAGAGTCAGCAAGTGTTTATCCCTGCATATATGAAGGACAATTGTGCACAGAGAGTTTCCAAGCTGTGTTCATCCTCTGGACTTTGGGAAGCATATAAACCGACAACAACAAGGTATTATTACTCCAGCGGACAGAGGGAGTGGAGGTATGGGGCTTTTTGTAAGATCCTGAACTTCCTGCCCTCTGAAAGATGTGTGCATATGTATTTGGCATTTAGGCTGAGTTTCCTCCGTTTTTATCCCTTCCCAGATAAAGCGCTGGAGGAGCAGCACTGGCCTTCCACTTGCATAGAGCTGCCAACAGCTGTGTCTGGTGCAATGTCTGCCACACACATGTGGCAATCCCTAATGACAGTCTGGCACGGATCTGAAGACAGCAGTAGCACTTGGTGGCAATTTTGGGACACTGTTCTGCTTTCCTTTCAGGCATC